>NC_139645.1:20543071-20548071 GCF_964638095.1 Poromitra crassiceps
CTGACATGATGATCAGGTCTCTTGCTGTGATGAGTGACTTGTCTGACATGATGATCAGTTCTCTTGCTGTGATGAGTGACTTGTCTGACATGATGATCAGGTCTCTTGCTGTGATGAGTGACTTGTCTGACATGATGATCAGGTCTCTTGCTGTGATGAGTGACTTGTCTGACATGATGATCAGGTCTCTTGCTGTGATGAGTGACTTGTCTGACATGATGATCAGGTCTCTTGCTGTGATGATGAGTGACTTGTCTGACATGATGATCAGGTCTCTTGCTGTGATGAGTGACTTGTCTGACATGATGATCCGGTCTCTTGCTGTGATGAGTGACTTGTCTGACATGATGATCAGGTCTCTTGCTGTGATGAGTGACTTGTCTGACATGATGATCAGGTCTCTTGCTGTGATGATGAGTGACTTGTCTGACATGATGATCAGGTCTCTTGCTGTGATGATGAGTGACTTGTCTGACATGATGATCAGGTCTCTTGCTGTGATGAGTGACTTGTCTGACATGATGATCAGGTCTCTTGCTGTGATCAGTGACTTGTCTAACATGATGATCAGGTCTCTTGCTGTGATCAGTGACTTGTCTGACATGATGATCAGGTCTCTTGCTGTGATGAGTGACTTGTCTGACATGATGATCAGGTCTCTTGCTGTGATGAGTGACTTGTCTGACATGATGATCAGGTCTCTTGCTGTGATCAGTGACTTGTCTGACATGATGATCAGGTCTCTTGCTGTGATGAGTGACTTGTCTGACATGATGATCAGGTCTCTTGCTGTGATGAGTGACTTGTCTGACATGATCATCAGGTCTCTTGCTGTGATGATGAGTGACTTGTCTGACATGATGATCAGGTCTCTTGCTGTGATGATGAGTGACTTGTCTGACATGATGATCAGGTCTCTTGCTGTGATGATGAGTGACTTGTCTGACATGATGATCAGGTCTCTTGCTGTGATGATGAGTGACTTGTCTGACATGATGATCAGGTCTCTTGCTGTGATCAGTGACTTGTCTGACATGATGATCAGGTCTCTTGCTGTGATGATGAGTGACTTGTCTGACATGATGATCAGGTCTCTTGCTGTGATGAGTGACTTGTCTGACATGATGATCAGGTCTCTTGCTGTGATGAGTGACTTGTCTGACATGATGATCAGGTCTCTTGCTGTGATGAGTGACTTGTCTGACATGATGATCAGGTCTCTTGCTGTGATGATGAGTGACTTGTCTGACATGATGATCAGGTCTCTTGCTGTGATGATGAGTGACTTGTCTGACATGATGATCAGGTCTCTTGCTGTGATGATGAGTGACTTGTCTGACATGATGATCAGGTCTCTTGCTGTGATGATGAGTGACTTGTCTGACATGATGATCTGGTCTCTTGCTGTGATCAGTGACTTGTCTGACATGATGATCAGGTCTCTTGCTGTGATCAGTGACTTGTCACAAGCTTTTTTCTCACTTCAAAAGAAAAACAGGACTTGCTTCTAAAATAAAAACCTATAACTTGAGAGGCGGAGCCTTTTCACCAGGGACTCTTTATGATACCCAAAAGAATGAACAGTATGTCATTTATCTGCTGGCACTGTAAAAAAGGCAATTTTTTTCATATGGTTTGGTCATGTAATTGACTTTATTTTGGAACTCTGTGACTAAGATAATATCACACTGTGTGTCTACATGGCAGCTAGGAAGTGCATAGCTTGAAACTGGAAAGCATCCAACCCCTCAGTAATAATAGTCCACCGGTGGAATGAACTCTCAAGTCTCAGGTTGAACAATATTTATTATGAGTAAAGGCAGATCCTCAAGAATATGGCAATCTCATAAAGTTTGATTCAACAACCTTTTACAGCAGTGTCAGTAATTATGACGATGGCAGGATCTGAGTGCACTATAGTTTGTGTTGTTTTGTTTGTTTATCTTGTTTGTTTTACAATATCTTTTGTATCTTGAGGATGTGATGTGTTCATATCAATCAGATTCAGGACACCTGATTGTTTAGGCTCAACCCTCTTTTTATTGATCCCTCCACGCTGTCACATGACAACAATAACTCAATAAAAAATATATAAAAGACATGATTCATCTCATTAGGAATCAACTGGAAAATAAAAACATAAACTAAATACATAGAAATACATTAGACCTATTAGGCCACTTTTATGGAAAGTCATGTTGTTGCACTTGTATTCAAAATCGATCATTTCTTGTGTTTTATTTTTCATAATTCAAGATCCTTAACATGAATTGATAA
Organism: Poromitra crassiceps; assembly: GCF_964638095.1. Classification (NCBI taxonomy): domain Eukaryota; kingdom Metazoa; phylum Chordata; class Actinopteri; order Beryciformes; family Melamphaidae; genus Poromitra; species Poromitra crassiceps. The sequence continues at coordinate 20,545,349 of NC_139645.1, forward strand.
ATCAGAGTGTCAGCGCCTAATTGGCAACATAAATCAACAGGTTACATTTTCCTTGATTTTCATCAGATCACTCACAACTTATTTAACAACAGAGCAATACACTGGTGTAAAGGCAACAATAATAACATATTAAAGTAAACACTGTTACTAAACACTGTTTAAAACTATGCAGACCAAGCAATTTTTCATTTAACGTTTATTCCTGTACAAAACAAGATGTGATGTTTAGCTTGGAGGGGTGAGATTGATCAAATAAAAACAAAGATTCAAAGGGGGAATATTTGAACCTGTCAATCACATCATAACTGATGAAAAACAAGAATTAGATTATTACTGTTGTGATGTCATTTTCTTATGACTTCCATATGATTATCATGACATTGATTTCAAACATATCAGCCAGCTCTACTTTCTATGTCCCGGGACAAAAACGCACCACCCACACCTGCAGGTCCGTCTACAAAGTAACGTCATTTAAAGCTGTGTCAATGGACAAGACTGTCTGTTATGCTAAACAACAAGAATATGTCAATAAGAAGATCTATTCAGATAGAATAATAATGATTCACAATAAAACAGCCATATGACACCATGCAGGATTTACATTTTGGATGTTAAATTAGGCTATAAGTTAATAGTCGTTTGCCTCCTTTGAGGTTTCCAACTGCACAGTTTGTATTATTACACGTGGCGCACGCAGACATATTGCTCAAATCGTGCACAAATAAAACAGTAGACTATCGATCATGTTGGTTGTTATCTGTCTGCTGGTTCACTGCGTCAAAACTAATGATCAATAAACACCAAGACTGCACAACGTTTTCTAGACTGACTGACTTCCAGTCCATACAGCCACTTCCAGTGATAACGCCTACTCATTCATTTCCTCTCCGTATGAAGCACCTGCAAGTGCGTGCTCCCCTCCTCCACGTGGACAGCTCTGACTCGTTCTGTTGTTGCGCGTGACAATGCGTCATATTTCCTTCTGTGAGGAACCTAAATGGCAGCGATGACGGTGATCGTTACCCACTGAAGAAGAACGAGGTGACGTTCATGTGAGGAGTTTTGAGACAGAGAGGAGAGCAGAGCAGGAGGGGTGACGCGCAGCACGTGACTGCAGAGAGAGAGAGAGAGAGAGAGAGAGGGAGAGAGAGTGCAGGGAGAGAGATAGAGAGAGAGAGAGAGAGAGAGAGAGAGAGAGAGAGAGGGAGGGCGGAAAAGCGGCGCTCGCCTGCATAGAGAGAGAGAGAGAGAGAGAGAGAGAGAGAGAGAGAGAGGAGAGAGAGAGAGGAGAGAGAGAGAGAGAGAGAGAGAGAGGGCGGAAAAGCGGCGCGTGCCTGCATAGAGAGAGAGAGAGGGAGAGAGAGAGAGACAGGGAGAGAGAGAGAGAGAGCAGGGAGAGAGAGAGAGAGAGAGAGAGAGAGAGAGCGAGCAGGGAGAGAGAGAGAGAGGGCGGCAATGCGGCACGCGCCTGCAATAGAGAGAGAGAGAGAGGGGGAGAGAGATAGAGAGAGAGAGGGAGGGGTGACCCGCTGCACGCGACTGCATAGATAGAGAGAGAGAGAGAGAGAGAGCGGCAATGCGGCTTGCACCTGCATAGAGGGAGAGAGAGAGAGAGAGAGAGAGAGAGAGAGAGAGAGAGAGAGAGAGAGAGAGAGAAAGAAGCCAATTTGTGATTCTGGTGAAGAGGTTAAATTGTTAAATTGTGACTTGGCAGCTCAGTTGCTCACACACACACACACACACACACACACACACACACACACACACACACACACACACACACACACACACACACACACAGACTGACGGATCCTGGCTGTTCAAATCCACATGAGCAGTTTGTGTGTGATCCTGTACAGAGTGAAGCATCATGTCAGCAGCTGTGTTTGGTCACAGTGTGTTTCTGTCTCACTCTATCTGACACAGAGACACAGAGGCATCAAAACCAATCCCAAACCCAGGGTAAAGTGGTTCAGTGAATGAAGAGTAGAAAGTGTGGAGGTGAATCAGTTTGTCAGAGGAAACTTTGTAGAAGGACAGAGAGCCAGCAGGCCAGTCAAGATACACTGCAAATCTGTTAGAGACACAGGAGGGGAGAGGTATGTATGTGTTTCTGTTATTGTGCCGGGCAAAGTAACGACCATCAGAGCAGTACAGACTCCAGGACTTTTCATTCCCTCCAAGCTCACAGTCAACACGCTGTCCTCTCCTGCTGATTCCTCTGTAAGTCACTCCTATCTCAACTACTCCTTTCCTCTCCAGCTCCCAGTAACAGCGACCAGTCAAACCATCTCTACACAGCAGCTGGTCCCAGTAGTCAAATCTCTCTGGGTGATCAGGATATGGCTGCTTCTCTCTCACCCTCGTCACCTTTCTGTTGTCTTCAGACAGGAGGAGGCGTCTGCCTGCTGTGTTTGGGTCCAGTGTGAGATCACAGGCATCTGATGAGACAACATGACTCGTTACAGCAGCAGCTTCTCATCTAATAAACCTGTTAGTTTGTTTGTTGATTTATTGACAGTTCATTTCTCAGCAGTTTGATGATGTCACATGATGTCAGCCATCTTCCTGATTCACAGGATGTGAATGAATGGACGTCACAGACTGTGCTGTAGATGCACTTTCCTTCTCACTAGTTGAATGTGTTGCTTTGTTTTTATGAATCAAACTCAATAAAATACACACTTACATTTACTCACACCTAGTATTGACCTTGGCAC
>NC_139645.1:20550571-20758071 GCF_964638095.1 Poromitra crassiceps
TATCCTATTCTAGGCTCTTTTTCAGGACCTTTACTCATGTTCTATGAGAACATGTTTTACAACATTTGAAAGGTCAGAAAAGGTATAATGTACCCATACTATCCCATCGTGAGGGGTGAATGTGGCCCTTAAGTTAGAAGAATGACTTCTCAAGGGAAATTAACCAGAGCCCTACATTTAACATATCGGTACCAGCCGGGTGGGCACATTTTACTTGTGATTTTTTAAATTCATATACATCCCTAGATTATGTTTTTATATGATAGACCTTGATGACTGGTAGCTTATTAGTGCTTATCCCCTCTTAAATTATGGACTGCTGTCGTTCAAAACCAGGAAAGTGCCCTCCCTGGAAATCATCTTTCTTTCATTATCCGTAGCCTAGGGTGTGTCTGGACTACTGTTAATATTACATAGATATAGGCAAACTATCCTATGATATTGTACATACTATACTATACTATACTATACTAGATATATATACTATGCTTGTCTACTAAATGGACACATATCTCAGTTAAAAACAGAGTAAATTGACACGTTTCTCAGTCAAAAATAGTTTTATTTGTGTTACATTATATGAACAGCTACATTCAAAATGTTTCCAGTCTTTCAGGACAATATTAGGACAATCTACCCTTCCTGAGACACTATGCTACCCACGAGGGCAACACCATCATCGTCATTCACATCTGAGTGTGCTGGTTGGCACATTTTTGTAGTTTGCACGGGTTTGTGCACTTCAGACCATTATTGAGACCTGTGCACTCTGGTGGTTTGCACGACCTCACACACTTGCAGGAGAGCAACTGCAAAACGGTCTGGTGCTGGGGAACCGCACATCCACTGGATTTCAAGCTGCCCCTCATCATCTGTGGTCCACCCATGGTCCTTGGGCCTTGGTACAGATGACTGGGTTTGAAGAGACCGTCTAGAGATTGCAGTCTGATCGTTTGCATGAATGGAATGCATTATAAGCCAATCCTCAAATGGTGGAAGCTGGCTGGACTCGACCTCCCCACGTCTGGTGCAGAAAAGTTGGTATCGGAGGAGGTTGACATCTGTAATGTGTGTAGATGGTACATATACTGTACATGTGGCACATGATTTCCAGCAGCTTCCTGAAGAGCACATTAGAGACATCCCAAGCATGGCCGAGCTCAAGGAAGGCTTCTTGATATGTCCTGTCTGTTCAGGGTGCCCACTTTTCTGTGTCCTGCAAATGCGCTGACAGTGTTGCAGCCAGTGAACGTGTGCATGCCAATCAAGGTGCCAGCAATACTATCGCTGCGTGATTTGCATAGTTTGGTGATGTCCAGGAACATTGTCTTGTTCTGTGTTCCACATTTTTGGTACATTGGGCATGGGATGTCCTTGCTCCAACCCAGAGTCAGTAGCAGGACATCTGTGTCTGCCATGATGATCACTGCCTTGAAGCCAGACTCTGCTACATGGAGAGCATGCATTAGCATGCAGGTGTCAGCTTCTTCCTGAGAGGATTTGAGCTGTGTTACCTCCTCCCATTGGTTTTTGTTAATTTTGAAGCAGACTACTTCACAGGTAACATATAAGGCCTTGTATTGTAGTTTCTATCTGTGTTTGGGTTCTTTCCATTCCTCAAACAAGAATTTGATCAGACTGGCTTTGCTGGCAGTGCTGTAGTTGGCTCCAACAATTGCAGTTGACAAGCTGACAAACTCATATTGGTCTGGACTGAGTGGATTCACCCAGGAGTTTTCCATGATATCAACAATGGACTGTACTTGAAGGACCATGGGTGGACCACAGATGATGAGAGGCAGCTTGAAATCCAGTGGATGCACGGTTCCCCAGCACCAGGTGCCGTCTTGCAGTTGCTCTCCTGCAAGTGTGTGAGGTCGTGCAAACCACCAGAGTGCACATGTCTCAATAATGGTCTGAAATGCACAAACCTGTGCAAACTACAAACATGTGCCAACCAACACAGTGAAGAAGAGCTTGCTGCACAGCTGACAGACTCAGATGTGAATGACGATGATGGTGTTGCCCTCATGGATGACATGGTTTCAGGAAGGGTAGATATTGTGCTCAAAGACTGGAAACATTTTGAATGTAGCTGTACATATACCGTAACACAAATCAAACTATTTTTGACTGAAAAGCGTGCCAATTTACTCTCTTTTTGACTGAGAAATGTGCCAATTTAGTAGACAATTAAGTATAGTATATCTATCTAGTATGTATAGTATCATAGGATAGCATGCCTATATCTAGACATGTAATATTAACAGTCAGTAGTCCAGACACCCCAGGAGAGGATATAATGAAATTATGATTTCCCATAATTCCCATAAGTCCATAATTTAAGAGGGGTGGTTAAGCACTAATAAGCTACCATGGTCATCAAGGTCTATCATATAAAAACATAATCTAGGGATGAATAGGAATTAAAAAAAATCACAAGTAGAATTTGTCCACCCGGATGGTACCGATATCTTACATTTTGGGTTCTGGCCCATTTCCCTCGAGAAGGCATTCTTCTACCAAATTCAAAGGGCCAAATTCACCCCTCATGATGGGATAGTATGGGTACATTATACCTTTTCTGAATCCTCATAGTCCTATGAGTATTCCAGTGTTTGTTGTTTGTGTCTGTGATGTTCCTAGATGCCAGAGTGCTGAAATAAAGACTATAATTTAGGCGAAAACTGTGGAAAAATGAATGTCAATGACACTTTGAAGAGCCCATGTGACCTCTTTATTTGTCAGACAGATTCAGAACTGAGCTTAAATGAAAGCTAAGAAGCTACCCTTTAAAATGTTGTCAAACATGTTCTCATAGAACATGAGTAAAGGTCCTGAACCTAAAATAGGATATGCATCAGCACCTAGAATCAAATTTATTGTAGGGGCTGGCTAACTTCATGACCCGATAACTGTGACAAAGCTGCCATTCTGCAAAGGCTATCATACTAAAATATCATCTATGGATATATACCTGTTCAAAAATCATGATTAGAATTTGTCCACTTGAGTGGTACCGATATGTGGAATTTTAGTGTTTGGCCCATGGACTAAATAGGGGAAAATAAGAAAATGTCCAATAGATATATCGGTACCCAGATGGTACCGATATCTGGTCTGGCCCATGGACTAGTTATGTTGTATTCGTGTGAAGCTTGGGGGTTTGAAAAAATTGGTATATTGGAAAAGCTACACCTCAGATTTCTCAAGTACATTTTGAAAGTTAAAATGACAACGTGTAACAATCTGGTCTATGGGGAGCTGGGGAGATACCCACTCTAAAGGACTGCATAGAAGTATGAGGATCTGTAACCTCTGTAGTGACAACTGTGTGGGAGACGAGTATCATATTTTGTTTGAATGCAAGAATGTAATTATTTTGAATTTCAGAGAGTTATATTTACCCAAATATCATTTAACTCGTCCATCTATGTTTAAACTGATTTTACTACTACAATCAGACAAAAAGTCACATGTAAATTAGGTGCTTTTTTGAAGAATGTCCTACCTCTGTTTAAATGACATATGCACTAGCCATGCCGTGTGCCATTGTATATTGTTTTTGTATGTTTTGTTTGTGCTCCATGTGATCATGGTCAATAAGTCACATTAAATAAATAAATGAAAAAATTAAATTAAAAGAAATTATCAACTTGCTCTCTTGTGTGTGTCGTGTGTGTGTGTGTGTGTGTGTGTGTGTGGGTGTGTGTGTGTGTGTGTGTGTGTGTGTGTGTGTGTGTGTGTGTGTGTGTGTGTGTGTGTGTGTGTGTGTGTGTGTGTGTGTGTGTGTGTGTGGCATGCCGGGCAGTTCACAAGCAGCAATATTGCCAAAGCATGTAAGAATAACAATAGGAGGTGAAAAGTTCACAAAAACCTGGACACAAATAGCACTCCACCAATGCCACATACATTTAATTAAAGGGGGAAAATAAGAATATTGTGAAATACCATAACTATTTCTGTAGATATCATCCTGTACTGTACTGAGAAATGTGATATTGTTACATCAAAGTGACAAGTTCTTTACTTTAGCTTTCAACAACAGAGGCAGTAAGGAGAGGAGATCATGAAATATTCTCTCAGAGGATAGAAACTAATCTTAGTTCAAATTGGCTAAGTGGTGTCTGAGGCTCAGTCATGATCAGTGTTGCCAGATGGCAAATGTTGAATTATCGTACCAGAGGGTCAAAATTATCGTTTTTGGAGTGAAATTATCGTACGCCCCCTCCCCAGCGCGGCTGTCGGGGAGGCTGCGGCACACAGGCTACTTTTTGGACTTGGCATGATTTTTCAACACTGTGATCTCAGCCTGCGTTGCAACAACAACAAAAAGCTTTAGAGTCACACCCTGCAACAGCTTTGAGCCAGCCAGTGAATAAAGTGTCGCTTTAATCAGTCCAGTACATGTGTTTTCTGTGCTTACTTTATGGCTGTCCAGGCAGCTCCTCTCCCGGCTCTCCCCTGTCTGTCGTCACGTTCCTCCTGGTCAGCACCACTCGTTCTTTATGTTTTATTTGATAGTTTCCAAGACTCGCCCCGTATCTTCCCACATTCTGCTATGTGATGTGCACCTACTGTCTGTGACTGTCTGTGTTTATGGTTTTCAGGTTGTGCGCGGCAGTGCCGGGTTCTATTTCCTTCTCCCTCCCAACCAATCATGACTCACGTTCACATCATGTGCCTCACGTTCAAGTACGCATTGGCTGCAAAGACGTTGTGTGAAGAGATGTATAAACAGATAGAGTGATAGACGTAGGATTCGACTGAGTGTCACAAAATGATGAAATTATCGTACATTTGGGGGATTTTGGGATTATTGATCGTACATCGTACAGGGGTCGAAATTATCGTACAAATACGATAATTATCGTACGTCTGGCAACGCTGGTCATGATTGTGATGTTGGTATCTCAGCTGCTTTGGAAACACAACAGGACACTCCTACAGAGGTCAGTTATCTTCACTGACATTAATGTGCAACAGAATTTAAATGGTGGTCTGTTGAACAGTTGTATCAGTAATACTGACCTGAGAGTTTTCAGTATGCAGTGTGGACTCTCCATGGCAGCATAGAACAGTTTCACTCCAGAGTCCTCTAAGTCATTCTTAGTCAGGTCCAGCTCTCTCAGACTGGAGGACTGGGAGCTGAGAACTGAGGCCAGAGCTTCACAGCTTCTCTCTGACAGCTTACAGTCACTCAGCCTTAATGGATATGAAAAGATAAGGACATTTTATTCTTTTATCATTTCAGCCAAACAACTCACGTAACAGATGATTGAGAATGAAAATATAGATGCAGAGTTCAGTATGGTGTCTAGGCTCTGATCCTGTCACTCCCTGCAGTGTACACCTAGCTAGCCAAAGACAGCAGGGAGTGATGATGGTGAACCTCACCCCAAAGCCACCTTAGACACAGAGCCAGACACCAGCTAGTCATGTCCACCATGTGGCCTCACTGATAGCCCAAATACAAGCTAGCATCTTAGGATCAAGCTAGGTCATTGTAACATTATGTGGAACCTCCATGTGTGGACTGGGCACCAGCCTCTGTGTGGCCATTCCCCTAGTAGGCTCCATTGTCCATTGAGGGAATATATTATAGTATCTAGTGTAGAGCCTGACCCATACTGGATTTTTGGCTAACCCATACCGATATTGGGGAGTAAAAAAATGCCGATATCGATATATCGGCCAATATTCTCCAGAACCATACAGAACAGTAGAACCGCCTATGTTATGTGTGGTGTGCCAGCATACCTAGGTAGTGGCCTAGGTAGTGACCTAGCTATCTATGACAGCCTACCACTTAAATGCAACACTGCATTTGCATTTGAAGCGTGTGAGTTCAGCAGCTGCAGAGCGCCCTCTGGTGAACATACTGTATATATGCATACAGTATGTTGAATAATGTTATATTAATATTCTACTCTAATACTCTATTCTTCATGTATCTATCCTGAATGCCTGCTATCAGTGAGGTGCCACAGCAGGTGAAAGCCCAGCTTCTCAATAAGAGACTGTCACAATAGCTGTATGATGAGAAATCCAGCAGACCACCTCAACCTCTGATGGAAGGACAGGTTGTCAGGTTGCAGATCCCACAATGTTACAACCAGACAGGGATGGTGAAGGAGGTTCACGTAGAGCCCAGATGGTACCTCATCCACTAGAAAGCTCTACAGGAGGAATGGCTGACACATTGTGCCTGTAGCCGAGCCCTCCCCAGCACAGCTCCACCCAAGTGACACTGACCACCCGGATACTGGACTTAACTCAAAACAGAACAACACTGTCACAAGTGAAAGTGAGGACTTTTGGACACTGGACAGCCCAAGTGTGAAGTTCCTGGACCTGACTTATCCTCAAACATGACAGGACATTTATACAGGACACTTTCAGGTCATGTCAGTAGGCCAACACACACACACACACACACACACACACACACACACACACACACACACACACACACACACACACACACAAACACAAACAAATCTGAATTATTCACATCCATGCCCCCTTTTCAGGGGTATTTCCAGGGGGGGCGTCTTATATTCGGACCAATACAGTAAATATTAAAAAAAAAAAAAATTATCAACTTCAGCTGTTTATTTTCTGTCTTGCTCTCTTCCTGTGTGTGTGTGTGTGTGTGTGTGTGTGTGTGTGTGTGTGTGTGTGTGTGTGTGTGTGTGTGCCACCAATGCCACATACATTTAATTAAAGGGGAAAATAAGAATATAGTGAAATACCATATACTGTGATATTTCTGTAGATATCATCCTGTACTGTACTGAGAAATGTGATATTGTTACATCAAAGTGACAAGTTCTTTACTTTAGGTTTCAACAACAGAGGCAGTAAGGAGAGGAGATCATGAAATATTCTCAGAGGATAGAAACTAATCTTAGTTCAAATTGGCTAAGTGGTGTCTGAGGCTCAGTCATGATTGTGATGTTGGTATCTCAGCTGCTTTGGAAACACAACAGGTCACTCCTACAGAGGTCAGTTATCTTCACTGACATTGATGTGCAACAGAATTTAAATGTTGGTCTGTTGAACAGTTGTATCAGTAATACTGACCTGAGAGTTTCCAGTCTGCAGTGTGGACTCTCCATGGCAGCATACAGCAGTTTCACTCCAGAGTCCTGTAAGTCATTCTTAGTCAGGTCCAGCTGTCTCAGACTGGAGGACTGGGAGCTGAGAACTGAGGCCAGAGCTTCACAGCTTCTCTCTGACAGCTTACAGTCACTCAGACTTAATGGATATGAAAAGATAAGGACATTTTATTATTTTATCATTTCAGTCACACAACTCACGTATAACAGATGATTGAGAATGAAAATATAGATACAGAGTTCAGTATGGTGTCTAGGCTCTGATCCTGTCCCTCCCTGCAGTGTACACCTAGCTAGCCAAAGACAGCAGGGAGTGATGATGGTGAACTTCACGTCAAAGCCACCTTAGACACAGAGCCAGACACCAGCTAGTCATGTCCACCATGTGGCCTCACTGATAGCCCAAATACAAGCTAGCATCTTAGGATCAAGCTAGGTCATTGTAACATTATGTGGAACCTCCATGTGTGGACTGGGCACCAGCCTCTGTGTGGTCATTCTCCTAGTAGGCTCCATTGTCCATTGAGGGAATATATTATAGTATCTAGTGTAGAGCCTGACCCATACTGGATTTTTGGCTAACCCATACCGATATTTGGGAGTAAAAAAATGCCGATATCGATATATCGGCCAATATTCTCCAGAACCATACAGAACAGTAGAACCGCCTATGTTATGTGTGGTGTGCCAGCATACCTAGGTAGTGGGCTAGGTAGTGACCTAGCTATCTATGACAGCCTACCACTTAAATGCGACACTGCATTTGCATTTGAAGCGTGTGAGTTCAGCAGCTGCAGAGCGCCCTCTGATGAACATACTGTATATATGCATACAGTATCTTGAATAATGTTATATTAATATTCTACTCTAATACTCTATTCTTCATGTATCTATCCTGAATGCCTCCTATCAGTGAGGTGCCACAGCAGGTGAAAGACCAGCTTCTCAATAAGAGACTGTCACAATAGCTGTATGATGAGAAATCCAGCAGACCACCTCAACCTCTGATGGAAGGACAGGTTGTCAGGTTGCAGATCCCACAAGGTTACAACCAGACAGGGATGGTGAAGGAGGTTCACGTAGAGCCCAGATGTTACCTCATCCACTAGAAAGCTCTACAGGAGGAATGGCCGACACATTGTGCCTGTAGCCGAGCCCTCCCCAGCACAGCTCCACCCAAGTGACACTGACCACCCGGATACTGGACTTAACTCAAAACAGAACAACATTGTCACAAGTGAAAGGTTAGGACTTTTGGACACTGGACAGCCCAAGTGTGAAGTTCCTGGACCTGACCTGTCCTCAAACATGACAGGACATTTATAAAGGACACTTTCAGGTCATGTCAGTAGGCCAACACACACACACACACACACACACACACACACACACACACACACACACACACACAAACAAATCTGAATTATTCACATTCACGCCCCCTTTTCAGGGGTATTTCCAGGGGGGGACGTCTTATATTCGGACCAATACGGTAAATAAAAAAAATAAAAAAAAGATCAACTTCAGCTGTTTATTTTCTGTCTTGCTCTCTTCCTGTGTGTGTGTGTGTGTGTGTGTGTGTGTGTGTGTGTGTGTGTGTGTGTGTGTGTGTGTGTGTGTGTGTGTGCCACCAATGCCTCATACATTTAATTAAAGGGGAAAATGAGAATATAGTGAAATACCATATACTGTTATATTTCTGTAGATATCATCCTGTACTGTACTGAGAAATGTGATATTGTTACATCAAAGTGACAAGTTCTTTACTTTAGGTTTCAACAACAGAGGCAGTAAGGAGAGGAGATCATGAAATATTCTATCAGAGGATAGAAACTAATCTTAGTTCAAATTGGCTAAGTGGTGTCTGAGGCTCAGTCATGATTGTGATGTTGGTATCTCAGCTGCTTTGGAAACACAACAGGACACTCCAACAGAGGTCAGTTATCTTCACTGACATTGATGTGGAACATAATGTAAATGTTGGTCTGTTGAACAGTTGTATCAGTGATACTGACCTGAGAGTTTCCAGTCTGCAGTGTGGACTCTCCATGGCAGCATAGAGCAGTTTCAGTCCAGAGTCCTCTAAGTCATTCTTAGTCAGGTCCAGCTCTCTCAGACTGGAGAACTGGGAGCTGAGAACTGAGGCCAGAACTTCACAGCTTCTCTCTGACAGCTTACCGTCACTCAGCCTTAATGGATATGAAAAGATAAGAACATTTTATTATTTCATCATTTCAGTCACACAACTCACGTAACAGATGATTGAGAATGAAAATATAGATACAGAGTTCAGTATGGTGTCTAGGCTCTGATCCTGTCACTCCCTGCAGTGTACACCTAGCTAGCCAAAGACAGCAGGGAGTGATGATGGGGAACTTCACCCCAAAGCCACCTTAGACAGAAGATGATACTGAATCCTAAGCCTAAGTCCCTCAGGAAGCTTTTCCAGACAGTCTAAGAGCCCTGATGGCCTGATGGAGCCCTTGTGTCTAGACAAGGAAAGTCAGACAGATCCAAACATCTCAGCTGGCTCACAACTCATTGGGAACTACTGTATGAGGTCCACAGTGTAATTCAGGATGAAACTACTTTAAATGTGCTCAGTAAAATTGTAACATGAATTAACTGATAACCAGTGGAGGGATGACAAATTGTGGATATCATGACGTTACCTGACTACTGGTTCAATCATAGTTGCTGTTGCTCTATTCTGAACCAGCTGGAGATGTCAAAGCATGAGGCTTGAGGTCAATTGCTGTATATGACTTATTTTTTATCAGCATCTGAGATGTGAAACTTGCAGGTTCAACCTTTACAGAGTCAGAGATACTGACCTGTTTTGAGAGCACAGACCTTAGTTTGGAGAAATGTGTCAAATCAACAGACATAAACTGATCTTACTTGAGAGTTTCTAGTTGACAGTGTGGCCTCTCAAGTCCAGCAGACAGCAGCTTCACAGCTGAATCTGAGAGCTCGTTCTTACACAGGTCCAGCTTTATCAGATGGGAGGGGTTGGACTTCAGTGCTGAGGCCAGGACTTCACAGTGAGTCTCTGAGAGTCCACAGCCAGAAAGTCTGTGATCACAGATTTAATGTAAGATTAGTTATTATAAGCAGAGCTGAGATTAAGCATACCAATCAAAACATACACAGGATACTAATACTAATACTACCACCGCCTACAACATTAAATTCAGACTCTCCTGGATGTTTTTGCTACGTTGTTGGCTTGTTCATGTGAGCTCTACTGTCATTCCAATAATTCCAACATGATTTGAAGACGTGAATCTTTCATAGACTTTGCACCAATAAAGAGGTTAAAGAGGCTAAAGAATGAAACACAAGTAACGGCCGATCTGTTGACTGGTCTGACTGGTAACTGTGATGAAGCACCACCTTTAGGTGTGCTATAATAAGCATATACTGTCGTGAACTATTGCTTAATTCAATTACCCCCCCCCCCCCCGTGTGTGTGTGTGTGTGTGTGTGTGACAGCAGTGGCTGCCTGGTGGGCAGAGCTATGTGAACGCAGTGAATAAATGCTACAATTGCACATTTAAACATGTTTCTGATGTCCACATTGTCGTCTGTTGAGTTGTATCAGTAATACTGACCTGAGAGTTTCCAGTCTGCAGTGTGGACTCTCCATGGCAGCATAGAGCAGTTTCACTCCAGAGTCCTCTAAGTCATTCTTAGTCAGGTCCAGCAGTCTCAGACTGGAGGACTGGGAGCTGAGAACTGAGGCCAGAGCTTCACAGCTTCTCTCTGACAGCTTACAGTCACACAGCCTTAATGGATATGAAAAGATAAGGACATTTTAATCTTTTATCATTTCAGTCAAACAACTCACGTAACATGATTGAGAATGAAAATATAGAGACAGAGTTCAGTATGGTGTCTAGGCTCTGATCCTGTCACTCCCTGCAGTGTACACCTAGCTAGCCAAAGACAGCAGGGAGTGATGATGGTGAACTTCACGTCAAAGCCACCTTAGACACAGAGCCAGACACCAGCTAGTCATGTCCACCATGTGGCCTCACTGATAGCCCAAATACAAGCTAGCATCTTAGGATCAAGCTAGGTCATTGTAACATTATGTGGAACCTCCATGTGTGGACTGGGCACCAGCCTCTGTGTGGCCATTCTCCTAGTAGGCTCCATTGTCCATCGAGGGGAATATAGTATCTAGTGTAGAGCCTGACCCATACTGGATTTTTAGCATCGATGCCCATACCGATATTAGGGAGTAAAAAACATTCCGATATCAATATATCGGCCAATATACTGATTATTCTCCAGAACCAGACAGAACAGTAGAACCGCCTATGTTATGTGTGGTGTGCCAGCTTACCTAGGTAGTGGCCTAGGTAGTGACCTAGCTATCTATGACAGCCTACCACTTAAATGCGACACTGCATTTGCATTTGAAGCGTGTGAGTTCAGCAGCTGCAGAGCGCCCTCTGGTGAACATACTGTATATATGCATACAGTATCTTGAATAATGTTATATTAATATTCTACTCTAATAGTATGTATCCTGAATGCCTGCTATCAGTGAGGTGCCACAGCAGGTGAAAGCCCAGCTTCTCAATAAGAGACTGTCACAATAGCTGTATGATGAGAAATCCAGCAGACCACCTCAACCTCTGATGGAAGGACAGGTTGTCAGGTTGCAGATCCCACAAGGTTACAACCAGACAGGGATGGTGAAGGAGGTTCACGTAGAGCCCAGATGTTACCTCATCCACTAGAAAGTTCTACAGGAGGAATGGCTGACACATTGTGCCTGTAGCCGAGCCCTCCCCAGCACAGCTCCACCCAAGTGACACTGACCACCCGGATATTGGACTTAACTCAAAACAGAACAACACTGTCACAAGTGAAAGGTGAGGACTTTTGGACACTGGACAGCCCAAGTGTGAAGTTCCTGGACCTGACTTATCCTCAAACATGACAGGACATTTATACAGGACACTTTCAGGTCATGTCAGACAGTAGGCCAATTCAAGGACTGTGTCCAGTTGTCAGTTTAAGACACACTGTTACGATCTGGTGTTTATTAGCTAGAGGTGATCCGTTAGGATATGACAGGTGTGATTTGGACAGCGTAGATTTATCGATAGGGAAGACTGACGTCATACAAAAGGGGTGGAGTGTTTGTGTCATGGTTTTGGAATTAATAATTATTTTTCTGTTTTGATGTTTTGCATTCAGACATTCATTTATTATTGCTTCTGTTCTAACTCTGCTGTCATTTCAGACCCGGCCACTCCCACCTGCCTGTCTTCCCCTCAGTAGTTTCACCTGGCTGTAATTATCCCACTCACCTGCTCCTCATTCCCTAATCAGCTCCCCAGCATATCTACAGGCCCATTCCACTGCTTCTCTGCCAGATTGTAATTGTCGTTCATGCCAGTCACATCCAGCTATCCTGTCCTGTTTTGTTCTCTGCTTTGTTTGACTTCAGTAAAGAGTCGGATTGTAACACCTTGCCTCTTGGTCGTGCTTTTGGGTCCAATTCTGTATCTGATCGTGACAGAACAATCTGGCCAATCATGGACCCAGCCGACTTAAAGAGAGAGATGGAGGCACAAGCTGGTGCTTTACGCCAGTATGAAAAGCAACTCCAGGCCATTTCCGGGGCCTTCCAGGAATCCTCTGCATGCCACGACAAGAACCTGGAGGCTCTCCATGACCAGATACAGCAGCTCAGTCTACACCGCCAAGGAGGGGCTGCGGCACCGGCTCCAGCACAGATGGGCGGACCACCTACCAGTCCTCCGGTTCGGGCCATCTCTGGCTCAGAACCTCGTGTGCCCCCTCCAGAACGCTTTTCGGGTGAGCCCGGCAGCTGCCGTCCATTTTTGATTCAATGCTCTTTGGCCTTTGAGCTTCAGCCTTCTGCTTTCCCCACTGAACGCTCCAAGGTAGCCTACATAATCTCTCTGCTCACGGACCGAGCCAAGCTGTGGGGAACGGCTGAGTGGGAGAAGCAGTCCTCAGCATGCTCCTCTGCTGAGATGTTTTCAGCAGAGTTAAGGAAGGTGTTTGACCACACAGCTTCGGGCCGGGAGGCAGCGAGAGGTCTGCTGAACCTGCGACAGGGGGAGCGACGGGTGGCTGATTATTCAATTGAATTCAGGACAATCGCCACAGAAAGTAAGTGGAACTCTCCCTCACTGTATGATGCCTTTTACCATGGCTTGTCTGATAAAATCAAGGATGAACTAGCCGCTCGCGAGTTGCCCAGCGAGCTTGACTCTCTCATTGATCTGACATTGCGTATTGATAACCGCATGAGAGAGAGAAAGAGGGAGAGATTCCAGTCTGCTGTTCTCCGTGCACCTGTCCGCTCTTCTGTTCCCACAGGGCCCGTGAAGCAGCTACTCACCTTGCCCTCAAGCCTCCCCGATGACTCGGAGCCCATGCAGCTGGGACGGACCCGTCTCACGCCGGAGGAGCGCCTTCAGCGTCGCATGGGGAATCTCTGCATGTACTGTGGCCAACCGGGACATTTCGTAGCTTCCTGCCCGGTAAAAGAAGGGGCTCACCAGTAATCCGGAGGGCACTGGTGGGCCAAGCTCGTCTCCCTGAAATGCCCTCTCGACCAGTAACCCATGCTCAGTTCCTCCTGGATGGACACCTACACACCGTGTCTGTGTTTATCGACTCTGGGGCGGACGCCAACTTTCTGGATTACCAGTTCGCTCGGCAGCTCAACATCCCGCAGATTCCCCTGGAGTCTCCCCTTCCAGCCAGCGCCCTTGATGGTCACCTCCTTGCCACAGTCACCCACTGCACTGCTCCGGTGAACCTCAGCATGTCAGGTAACCATCATGAGACTCTGTCTTTTCATTTACTACATGCCCCTCAAATCCCAGTAATTCTTGGTTACCCATGGCTCCTGAGACACAATCCCCACATTGACTGGGCTACAGGGGTAATTTTAGGCTGGAGTGAGCACTGTCATGCTGTCTGTCTGACGAATGCCCTGTCTCCTGTTTTTAGCCCTCCTTCTCCTTCCGAGTTTCCAGATCTGTCTAAAGTGCCCCAAACATATCTAGATTTGAAGGAGGTTTTCAACCGGTCCCGTGCCACTTCTCTGCCTCCTCACCGACCCTACGACTGTGCCATCAACCTGCTCCCTGGCACTTCCCCTCCCAAGGGCCGGTTATATTCTCTGTCAGCTCCAGAGATGCAGACCATGGAGAAATACATCAGTGAGTCACTGGCAGCTGGCATCATTCGCCCATCTTCGTCTCCTGCTGGAGCAGGGTTTTTTTAGTGGAGAAAAAGGATAAGTCTCTGCGTCCCTGCATCGACTATCGAGGTCTCAACAACGCCACTGTGAAGAACAGGTATCCCCTCCCACTCATGAATTCTGCTTTTGAACAGCTCCAAGGTGCCACAGTGTTCACGAAACTGGACCTCAGAAATGCTTACCATTTGGTCCGCATTCAGGAGGGGGACGAATGGAAGACTGCTTTCAACACCCCCAGTGGCCATTATGAGTATTTAGTCATGCCCTTTGGACTAACAAACGCTCCTGCAGTTTTCCAAGCACTAATGAATGATCTGCTCAGGGACATGCTACACAAGTTTGTCTATGTCTACATCGATGACATTCTAATCTTTTCCAGATCCCTAAAGGAGCACGAGGGTCATGTGAGGAGGGTCCTGCACAGACTCCTGGAGAATCGCCTCTTTGTGAAGGCAGAGAAGAGCGAGTTTCATGTTTCTGAAATGTCCTTCCTGGGGATGGAGCTCAAGGGAGGAAGCGTCGAGATGGACCTGGCCAAGGTTTGTGCTGTTACAGAGTGGCCTCAGCCCACATCCCGTACACAACTTGGCAGTTTCCTAGGGTTTGCCAACTTCTACAGACGTTTTGTCCGGAATTTCAGTTCGGTGGCAGCCCCCCTCACCGCCCTTACCTCCACTAAAATGCCCTTCTCTTGGTCTCCTACCGCGGAGGCAGCGTTTCAGGAGCTGAAGCGACGTTTCACCAGTGGTCCCATTCTCACACACCCTGACCCCTCCAAGCAATTTGTGGTAGAGGTAGATGCCTCTAGCACAGGGGTGGGGGCTGTCCTCTCCCAACGCTCAGCGGAGGATTAGAAGGTGCACCCTTGCGCCTTCTTCTCCCGGAAGTTGATACCGGCAGAAAGGAATTACACCGTAGGCGACCGGGAGCTGCTGGCGGTCGTGTTGGCCTTAACGGAGTGGAGACACTGGCTCCAGGGAGCGGAACTCCCCTTTGTGGTTTGGACAGATCACAAGAACCTAGAATATATACGCACCGCCAAAAGGATGAGTTCCCGCCAGGCTCGGTGGGCCTTGTTCTTTGACCGCTTTAACTTTACTCTCTCCTACCGACCAGGTTCCAAGAATATCAAACCTGATGCCCTCTCCCGCCAGTTCCAGAAGGAGGAGGACCCTACTGAGATGGAAGGGATCCTTCCTCCTTCCTGTGTGATTGGTGCTCTGGTCTGGGACATTGAGGGTAAAGTCAAACAGTCACTTTCTGATTTCCCTGCACCCAGTAACTGTCCTGTGGGCCGTCTTTTTGTCTCTGATCATCTCCGCTCTCAGGTCCTCCAGTGGGGACACTCTTCGCGTCTGGCCTGTCACCCGGGGGTGCGGCGCACCCTGGCCCTTCTTCGTCAGCGTTTCTGGTGGTCCTCCATGGAGGAGGACACACAGGAGTTTGTGGCCGCCTGTCCTATTTGCTCCCAACACAAGACCTCCCGCCAAAGCCCTGCGGGTCTCCTTCAACCCCTTCCCGTACCGCATCGTCCCTGGTCCCATATATCGCTGGACTTTGTCACAGGCCTGCCCCCCTCAGAAGGTAACACAGTTATTCTGTCTGTTGTTGACCGCTTTTCCAAGTCTGCACATTTCGTTCCCCTGCCTAAGCTCCCCTCTGCCAAAGAGACTGCTGAACTGATATTACTCCATGTTTTCCGCCTGCACGGCCTCCCCAGTGACATAGTCTCTGACCGGGGGCCTCAGTTCACCTCTTGTTTCTGGAAACCTGAGGACCAGCCTGTCCTCAGGTTTCCATCCGCAGTCCAATGGCCAAACTGAACGGAAGAACCAGGACATGGAAACGGCTCTGCGGTGCGTCGCCTCACATGCTCCTTCTTCCTGGGCCAAGCAGTTGGTGTGGGTAGAATACGCCCACAACACCCTTCCCACCTCTGCCACTGGCCTGTCCCCCTTCCAGTGCGCCTACGGCTATCAACCTCCACTCTTTCCTGAGCAGGAGAGAGAGGCCAGTGTCCCCTCCGTCCAGGCATTCATCAGACGCTGCCGCCGCACTTGGCTCAGGGCCCGCTCTGCTCTCCTACGGACCTCTGAGAGATATCGGCGAGCAGCTAATCGGAGGCGATCCACAGCCCCCCAGTACGCACCCGGTCAGCGGGTGTGGCTATCCACCCGGGACATACCTTTAAGGGTGGAGTCTAAGAAGATGGCTCCCAGGTACATTGGCCCGTTCCCCATCTCCAAGGTCATCAACCCTGCGGCGGTGCGCCTGCGCCTCCCACCTCCCATGAGGATTCATCCCACCTTCCACGTTTCCTGTGTTAAGCCAGTCAAGGTCAGTCCTCTGCAGCCACCCTCCAGACCCCCTCCCCCCGCCCGGCTCATTGGTGGTGGGCCGGCTTATACGGTCAAGTGTCTGCTCAAGTCGAGACGTCGAGGGAGGGGGCTCCAGTACTTGGTGGACTGGGAAGCGCCCTGAGGAGCGCTGTTGGGTCGCATCTCGCAACATCCTGGACCCGGAGCTCATCTCAACTTTCCATCGCACCTATCCCGACCAGCCCGGTGGGACGTCAGGAGCCGTCCCTTGAGGGGGGGGCTCTGTCATGGTTTTGGAATTAATAATTATTTTTCTGTTTTGATGTTTTGCATTCAGACATTCATTTATTATTGCTTCTGTTCTAACTCTGCTGTCATTTCAGACCCGGCCACTCCCACCTGCCTGTCTTCCCCTCAGTAGTTTCACCTGGCTGTAATTATCCCACTCACCTGCTCCTCATTCCCTAATCAGCTCCCCAGCATATCTACAGGCCCATTCCACTGCTTCTCTGCCAGATTGTAATTGTCGTTCATGCCAGTCACATCCAGCTATCCTGTCCTGTTTTGTTCTCTGCTTTGTTTGACTTCAGTAAAGAGTCGGATTGTAACACCTTGCCTCTTGGTCGTGCTTTTGGGTCCAATTCTGTATCTGATCGTGACAGTTTGTTTGATTGCCTCAACAGGTCGCAGCTGTGCGGCAGCGCTCAGTGGCGTTTGGAGTGGTGAACGCACACCACGAGGAGGAAGGACGCTACGCTTAGGCGGGCTTTGGAAACAAACAGAGACTCTTTTTCCATCTCACACTCACGGACCACGGATACACCTTTTTCCCCCAAACCCCTGACTTTCCATACGAAGAGCGGGCTGGCCGAGTTGAACAGGCGTCGCAGCTACAGAGGGCTCGTCTGCTCAAGCGCGAGCTGTTCCCCGCAACGCCAAGACAACAGCAACAACCACCAGCCTTGGGTAAGCAGACATACACAACACCCCTTAGATAGAATTGCATTCACCCAGGTAGGCTTATTTTCACGTTAATACACATGTAGGGAAGCGACAGTTTACGGGCTAACTAACCTTAGTGGGGAAACTAGAATTAGTACGAGCTAGGTCAGTCTGCAGCGTAACACACGCACACACACACACACACACACACACACACACACACACACACATCTGAGTCATTCACATTCACGCCCCCTTTTTCAGAGGTATTTCCAGGGGGGGGCGTCTTATATTCGGACCAATACGGTAAGTATTTAAAAACATTTTTTTATCAACTTCAGCTGTTTATTTTCTGTTTTGCTCTCTTCCTGTGTGTGTGTGTGTGTGTGTGTGTGTGTGTGTGTGTGTGTGTGTGTGTGTGTGTGTGTGCCACCAATGCCACATACATTTAATTAAAGGGGGGGAAATAAGAATATAGTGAAATACCATATACTGTGATATTTCTGTAGATATCATCCTGTACTGTACTGAGAAATGTGATATTGTTACATCAAAGTGACAAGTTCTTTACTTTAGGTTTCAACAACAGAGGCAGTAAGGAGAGGAGATCATGAAATATTCTCTCAGAGGATAGAAACTAATCTTAGTTCAAATTGGCTAAGTGGTGTCTGAGGCTCAGTCATGATTGTGATGTTGGTATCTCAGCTGCTTTGGAAACACAACAGGTCACTCCTACAGAGGTCAGTTATCTTCACTGACATTGATGTGCAACAGAATTTAAATTGTGGTCTGTTGAACAGTTGTATCAGTAATACTGACCTGAGAGTTTCCAGTCTGCAGTGTGGACTCTCCATGGCAGCATAGAGCAGTTTCAGTCCAGAGTCCTCTAAGTCATGCTTAGTCAGGTCCAGCTCTCTCAGACTGGAGGACTGGGAGCTGAGAACTGAGGCCAGAGCTTCACAGCTTCTCTCTGACAGCTTACAGCCACTCAGCCTTAATGGATAAGAAAAGATAAGGACATTTTATTATTTTATCATTTCAGCCAAACAACTCACGTAACAGATGATTAAGAAGAGAATATATAGACAGAGTTCAGTATGGTGTCCAGGCTCTGATCCTGTCACTCCCTGCAGTGTACACCTAGCTAGCCAAAGACAGCAGGGAGTGATGATGGTGAACTTCACCCCAAAGCCACCTTAGACAGAAGATGATACTGAATCCTAAGCCTAAGTCCCCCGGGAAGCTTTTCCAGACAGTCTGATAGCTCATTTCCACCACATTTTACTGCCCTGTACAGCTCGTCACCACTCGGCTCTAATCGTATCAGCCCTATTGACGTTTTGCTTCCACCGCGGATCATGTGCCCCCACCCACCCCCGCCCACAGCTGGTCGTCTAAAAATAGCGACCGCATATCTGTCCTTCGGCTATAACATAACGTTACAATTAAATCCATCCACAGAACTTTTAAACTGTTTATGAAATACTGGTGCCTCTAAATGACCTACAGTGTACATGGGCAAATGTGACAATCGGCCAAGAGAATGATATCACAGGCATGTGCTGTGCTGTGCGGGGACGGGAGAGGCGCAACAGAGTGAAGCCTCTACCCCGCAGCCTCTCACCAGGCAAGACCGGGGCTTCCAAACACCCGCTGCGGCCTAGCGGAGCGCTGCAGCCTCCTCTCAGCTACAGAGCTCCCTGAGCGAGCAGCGGACTTTTTTCTCAGACAATTGAACACCCGCCACGATTTTATTTCACCGGAGGTGAAGGCAGCGACACAAAATACTGATGGAAATATACATAACAGAAGATAAGGTAAGACCACTAAACTGGTATGCAGCCGCCAGCATTGCATTGACAGTCAGTAGACAGAGTAAACACGATTCTCTCTGACCAATCAGTAGCCATCAGAGTTTTACGTCACCATTTGGGACCTACTCGCCAGCCCGAAGTACCCCGACGAGGCAGGGACCAAAAGTAGCACGACTCGGCCTAAAATCAAACCGAGCTGGGCCGGTTTTTGACGGTGGGATGAGACCAAAAGTCGAGTCGAGCGGAGCGGGACCGCGCTACTAGCTGCTGTGGAATTGGGCCATAAGAGCCCTGATGGCCTGATGGAGCCCTTGAGTCTAGACAAGGAAAGTCAGACAGATCCAAACATCTCAGCTGGCTCACAACTCATTGGGAACTACTGTATGAGGTCCACAGTGTAATTCAGGACAAAACTACTTTAAATGTGCTCAGTAAAATTGTAACATGAATTAACTGATAACCAGTGGAGGGATGACAAATTGTGGATAGCATGATGTTACCTGACTACTGGTTCAAATCGTAGTTGCTGTTGCTCTATTCTGAACCAGCTGGAGATGTCAAAGCATGAGGCTTGAGGTCAATTGCTGTGTATGACGTATTTTTTTTTATCAGCATCTGAGATGTGAAACTTGCAGGTTCAACCTTTACAGAGTCAGAGATACTGACCTGTTTTGAGAGACCAGACCTTAGTTTGGAGAAATGTGTCAAATCAACAGACATAAACTGATCTTACTTGAGAGTCTCCAGTCGACAGTGTGGACTCTCAAGTCCAGCAGACAGCAGCTTCACTGCTGAATCTGACATCTCGTTCTCACTCAGGTCCAGCTTTATCAGATGGGAGGGGTTGGACTTCAGAGCTGAGGCCAGGACTTCACAGTGAGTCTCTAAGAGTCCACAGTCAGAAAGTCTGTGATCACAGATTTAATGTAAGATTAGTTATTATAAGCAGAGCTGAGATTAAGCATACCAATCAAAACGTACACAGAATACTAATACTACTACCACCACCAGCAGTAGTATTAGTACTAATGATAATAATGACAATAATTTGCATTATAGAATTTGAAGTTTCAAAATGTGTTGATTGCTGAACCTGAATATCAGCAGAAACAAACCAGGACAGAATACATTAAATACATACAAGACAGCCGTTCTGTAGATTGTAAAAAAAAAAAAAAAAAAAACCTAAGCTTCACCATCATGTAATATTAACTGTAATGTAGACACTGTCCACTAGAAAATACTGCTGTCTGTTGTGATAAAAATATAAATTGTTATTGTAGTCTTTGAAATAAACAGGCGAATTAAATGACACACTCTTGTTACTCTTGTTAAAAGTAACGGACCACTTTAGTTATTATTCCAGTGAAAAGTAATTAGTTACCCTACTCATTACATTGTTTTGTGTTACAGCCTAACAGCCGATACACAGCAGCACAGCTAAAGTTGCCTGAAGTCACTCATTCATTGTATATTAGATGTGTCTGTTTGCTGGGATACCTGGCAACACAACGAGAGTGACGACAGCGACGAG
Source organism: Poromitra crassiceps (assembly GCF_964638095.1). NCBI lineage: Eukaryota > Metazoa > Chordata > Actinopteri > Beryciformes > Melamphaidae > Poromitra > Poromitra crassiceps. Next base: position 20,571,562 of record NC_139645.1, read on the forward strand.
AGGAGGGGCCAAATTCAAAATTTCAAACAGAAAGACAACAAGACAGCCAATCAAGCTGCAGCACAAAGCAGGGCGACTGCAACTTCAAACAACTTTTGTCATTGTGGTCTGCATGCACTGTAAAACAATTGTGCCAAGTTTACTTGCTTTCTTTTGGGCCAATAGATATGACATAAGCCACATTACGAACAGAAGTATCTAAATAATGACAGACACAAAATATTTGTGAAGGTTTTGAGCTACAACATTAAATTCAGACTCTCCTGGATGTATTTGCCACGTTGTTGGCTTGTTCATGTGAGCTCTACTGTCATTCCAATATTTCCAACATGACTTGAAGACGACGTGAATCTTTCATAGACATTTGCACCAATAAAGAGGTTAAAGAAGCTAAAGAATGAAACACAAGTAACGGCTGATCTGTTGACTGGTCTGACTGGTAACTGTGATGAAGCACCACCTTTAGGTGTGCTATAATAAGCATATACTGTCGTGAACTATTGCTTAATTGAATTATCCCCCAACCCCCCTGTGTGTGTGTGTGTGTGTGTGTGTGTGTGTGTGTGTGTGTGACAGCAGTGGCTGCCTGGTGGGTAGAGTTATGTGAACACAGTGAATAAATGCTACTACTGTACATTTAAGCATGTTTTAAACATGTTTCTGATGTTCGCAATGAGCCTCGTTATTAAAATCTCTAATTAGAAACCTGTTTGCTGTCACTTGTCCTTTGATCTGTCTCATCTCATCTCTTTTTTTTCTCTCTCTCGTTCTCCACATGTCACCTGACCTGCTCACCAGAACTTTACTCTGTGCTCAGCTCCATAAGAGTAATGTTATGTATGTGATTAAAGATAAGATACTAATAATGTTAAACTGAACATGATGCAGTGATATTGTCACACCGATCACAGACAGACTTTTAAAAGTGAGTCATTGCTCGAAATTGGAAAATATTTTGTGAGTGTTTAAATATTTTAAGAACAATCTTTTGTAAATGTTTATTCGCATAACTCAGGAGAGACTCAGCAGCCAACATGTGTTTAGGAGCGGGCAGCTGTCATAGCAAATGAGAATAACAACACGGTGCATTAGTAAATTGAGTGCCAGATCACACTCTGGCACAAACTGAACCGTGTGTAAAGTCGACATTTCTTTGAACAGCCGCACACTCATTTAGTGTAGAACATCAGATTGAATTGACAAATTCAGCCACTCCCAGTTCATCAAATTAACGTTTGAGAATAAGGACAAGTGGTCAGATCATTTATGCCTCACATGCTGCAACATGTGGAGGACGAGAGAGAAAAAGAAAAAACATGGGAGACACAGATCAAAGGACAAGCAAAGGCAAAAAGGGTTTGTAATTAAATATTTTAACGAGGCTCATTACAGACATCAGAAACATGTTCAAATGTACAGTAGTAGCATTTATTCACTGCGTTCACACCTCACACACCTCTGCCTGCCTGCCAGTTAGCCACTGCTGTCTCACACACACTCTCTCACTCACACACACACACACACACACACACACACACACACACACACACACACACACACACACACACACACACACACACACACACACACACACACACACACACACACACACACACACACACGGCAGGGGGGCGATGGCATCGTGCATCTGGCGATCTCAACGGGTGACGATAGGATGATGTAATTTAGGTCAAGATTGTCCAACACTAAACAGTAATGCGTTACTTTTACTCTGTTACAAGAAAAAGTAACATGATTACAGTAGCACATTACTTTGTAATGTGTTACGCCCAACACTGTATACCACTGCTATGTAGAACAGCACTTTTATACTGTGTCGGTTGAAGCAACTACATACTGTATCTTTATTGTAGCTCTTATGGTGTCAGGTGTGAAGGTAACTACACTGTAGATAATGTTAGAATTCAGATCAGGACTAACCGAGCCTTCCTGCAGTTCCTCACAGCTGGCATTAGTCTGATTCGTCCCTCCATTGATGTGTTGTACGCCTTCAGGTCGAACTCATCCAGAACCTTCTCTGACATCTGCAGCATGTAGGCCAGAGCTGAGCAGTGGACCATAGAGAGTTTCTTCGTTGACTTGTTCTTTGACTTCAGGAACTCTTGGATCTCCTGATGTACTGAGTGGTGATTCATCTCCATCAAACAGTGGAAGATGTTGATGCTCCTGTCAGGAGATGTATTGGAAGTGTTCATCTTTTTCAGGGTGCTGATGGTTCTCTGGATGCTATCTGGACTGCTCTCTGTCTGACCCAGCAGGCCTCCTAAGAGACTCTGGTTAGACTCCAGTGAGAGACCATGAAGGAAGCGGACAAAGAGGTCCAGGTGGCCATTTTTACTCTTCAGAGCTTTGACCAAGACTTTCTTCAGGAGGACATCCAGGGATTGATCACATTTACCCCAGTCTTTTCCCAGGAATGTGCTCAGTACGTTCTTATCCTTGTTTGTGTAACAGTGGAACATGTAGACTGCAGCGAGAAACTCCTGGATGCTCAGATGGACAAAGCAGTAGACCGTCTTCTGGAAGAGCACACACTCTCTTTTGAAGATCTCTGTGCACACTCCTGAGAACACTGAGGCCTCTCTGACATCAAGACCACACTCCTCCAGCTCTTCTTGGTAGAACAGGAGGTTGCCTGTCTCCAGATGATCAAACGCCAGCTTCCCCAGCTTCAGAAGAACATCCCTGTCAGTCTCCATCAGCTGCTGTTGACTCATCTCATGGCTCTCATCATACTTGTGCTTCTTCCTCTCAGTCTGAACCAGCAGGAAGTGTGAGTACATCTCAGTCAGGGTCTTGGGCAGCTCTCCTCTCTGGTCTGTAGTCAACATGTGCTCCAGAACTGTAGCAGTGATCCAACAGAAGACTGGGATGTGGCACATGATGTGGACGGTCCTGGATGCCTTGATGTGTGAGATGATTCTGCTGGACAGCTCCTCATCAGTGGATCTCCTCCTAAAGTACTCCTCCTTCTGGAGATCAGTGAACCCTCGTACCTCTGTTACCCTGTCAACACATGTAGGAGGGATCTGATTGGCTGCTGCAGGTCTGGAAGTTATCCAGTGAAGAGCCAAGGGAAGCAGATTCCCCTTGATGAGGTTTGTCAACAGCACATCTACTGATGATACCTGTGTGACATCAGACACCACATCGTTGTTGTGGAAATCCAATGGAAGTCTGCTTTCATCCAGGCCATCAAAGATGAACACAACTTTACAGACAGAGAGCTTCTCAGCGGTGACCATCTGTAAGGTTGGATGGAAAACATGGAGCAGCATGAGAAGGCTGTACTGCTCATCTCTGATCAAGTTCAGCTCCCGGAATGAAAGCGGAATCACAAGACTGATGTCTTGATTTTCCAAGCCCTCTGCCCAGTCCAGAGTGAACTTCTTCACTGAGAAGGTTTTTCCAATGCCAGCAACACCATTCGTCAGAACTACTCTGATGTGTGTCTCTTGGTCAGGTAAGGGTTTAAAGATGTCATGGCACTTGATCTGAGTGTCATGGAGAGGCTCCATCTTGGATGCCGTCTCCAGCTGCCACACCTCATGTTGGGTATTAACCTCTTCACTCTGTCCCACTGTGATGTAGAGTGCAGTGTAGATCCTATTGAGGGGAGTTCCAATTCCTGCTTCAGCTGTTCCTTCTGTTCCTTCTGTCACAAATTCACATCTCATTATCAGAATGATCTTATGCTCGTCTAAAACCTCCTGCCAAACACTGTCCACTGGAAGAGAAGAAAGAGTAAACAGAGTAAAGTGTTTAACAAAACATGCTGTTGTTTCCTGGTTTTAGAAATGGTGAGAACAGTAGACAATCTTACATTGTGCAATGCTGGTTTGACTGGGTGTCTGCAGTCCAGATCTTGTTCTGGCCCTTTTTCTACACTGGGGACAGGTGGAGTCTCCTGATGAACCAGACTGGGCCCAGTATGAGGTGATGCACTGTCTGCAGAACCTGTGTCCACAGCTGGTAGAGACTGGATCCCTCAGGACCCAATGACACAATGCACAGCAGGACAGCTGCTGCTTCACAACACCTAGACTCCTCTTCCTCTCTCTGTGGAGATGAACACAATTCATGATAACTGATGGCTGCTATCATCAGACAGCACAATGTAGTTTCCACTAGAAACCTTGGCCCCTATCTTCCGACAGGCGCTATCCCCTAATAGCGCTTGCTCACTTGTTTGCGCGTGCCTTAAGTCACGGAAGATAGCACTGCGCCTTGCGGCGTCCGCCAGGTGTTCTGCCAAATTTTGCTCCCCCGCTCAGCAGAGGAAAAAAGCATCCCCACCTCACGGGAGCATACTTGTAATGATTTTTACAGAAATGTAACGGTTGAAAAGTGATATAATTGTATGGTAGACGTGACCTCCCTGATTTCTAAGTTAAAACAGCCCCGAAATATGTTGGGGATGCAATTCTCGGCCGGGATGCGGAAAGGTTCACGGCACCTGTCGCAAGCGCAAATTAGAGCCATGCCAAAATCATCTGCGCCCCAAAATGCCTGCGCAAACGGGATTTGGGCGGTCTTAACTGCAAGAATTATTCACAGGCGTGGCCAGGCAAGGCTGGGCATTACGTCAATCAAAACCAATCAGATCCGTCTCGCAATGGGTGTTTGCGCGAGGCTGCCTCGCCGCATGCAATACGCTGTAATTCTCTCCTCGTGCGAGGACAGAGAGAGCTGATTGACAGATCGACTGTGGTCCCAACGACCCTTGGGGTGGATATGAAGGTAAATAGCCTATGTCCATTGTCCAACAAGTTTTCTCAATTAATTTCCCTCTTTGCAATGTGATAAAAGATTCTCAGTGAGTTATAGTTGATTGCCTCACTGAACTATCTGCTGATACCCAATTTTAGCAGCATAATTTGATGTCCTGGCATGATAAGGCTGTGCATAATGACATATCCAAAGGGGATTTTACTTGCACTGCGCTGGCGCTGCACGGAGTTTATGGTGCGCAACCCAGCGCAGAGAGGTATTTGCGCGTAAGAGGTCCTTTTCAAAGCTCTTAGCGCAAAGTAATTGCACGCTGCTGATGATAGCATAATGCCATCTATCACCACATTTTAGCGCTGAAACGCCTGCTTTGGCTTGTGGCAGCCAATGCCCAGTACAATTATCACAGGCATGCGCTTGTGTCCGCCCCCAATTTGCATTGCGCACGGCATAAACGAGCGCAAACGCAAAATTAGCGCTTTTGGGAAGATAGAGGCCCTTGTGTTTAAATTGTAAATTAAATGACACGATTTGTCAATACAATCTAGATCAGGGGTGTCAAACTCATTTTAGTTCACGGGCCACATACAACCCAATTGGGCTCAAATGGGCTTAAATCACTGCATAGTAACCTATCCACCTTATTCCTAGATATTGTTTCTCAGTGTTGTTATTGTGAACACACTGAGAGGGGAGGGGAGGGGCTGAATGAATGAATGGAGGAGAAAAGCACTGTATGCAGATTAAGGCGGCGTTCACACAGGACGTGTGTTAAAGCTTTGAAATCATGTTGAGAGCGCTTCATTGCACACAAAACACAGTGCACGGAGGGTTTTTTTGTGCTGTGTTTTGTTTACCCCTGCAGTCGCACACAATGGCACCACAACTAGTTTATTTCAGACTAAGGTCTTTACAGGCGAGGAGACATCTGGCCTGCTGCTCCTCCTCCACATGTGCTGACAGACACACATATACTGTAGCCTACATCATCAGTGTGCCCTGCAGCCTGGATGTCATCTGCTGAAACACACTCCGTACCGCATGGGCAACGTGAATAAGTGTTACGCCAACTTCACCAGCCTGGGGAATGCATTTAGGCTATAACTACATTTTAATCTTGTCGGTTAATTCAGTTAATGATCGAATAATGAGCATTCGTTGACAGTCAGGGGAAAATATAATTTTCACCATCCATAATTTATAGTTCAAATATTCATACACACTCCACCAGAGGGGCAAGTGGTCAAGGCCGGATTAACCATAGGGCCCCGGGGCACCGCCAAATTTTTTTTTTTTTTTTTTTTTTTTTTTTTTTGGTCGGGCTCATGTTGGGCTCCACGGAACTATGACACAAATCTAAGAACAATCAGGACAAAATAAAATGTGTTTCCAAGAAGATTAAGTCTGATGATTTAGTCTCATTGGATGCCTGTGGGCAAGTGGTGACCAGGGGCGCGGGAAGTGGGGGTGCTTGTGGTGCTGCGGCACCCTCTGCTGTTTTGTATTGGAAATGTAATGTCAATTATTTTTTCATCATTGTAAAGCCACAGCACAGTGAAGAGGATATTAATGTGAAGATTAGCCTCTTCCTTTTGCTCTCAGAGTGCATCAGATTCATGCATTTTACTTTAAAATGTACAAAATTTCTTTGTCCAGGGGGGGCACAGCCCCCCCTACAAACCCCCCAGTCAGACTAATATCTTTATCCTGCTGGTGCTACCTCTTTGCAAAGCCTAGAATCGCCTATGAGTGAGTGAGAAACTGAATCTCAGAAACGGAATAATAGCATAACAGTATAATACTAATGTTAATTTAAAATGAGATATTCCTCTAAATATGGCGAAAAAACATCCAAACATCCGGACGATGGGTAGGGGGGCCCCTGGGAGCTTCAGTGCCCCGGGGCCCCTGGGGGTGTTAATCTGGCTCTGCAAGTGGTGGACAGATTACTTTAACCCGACCAAAGTCCAACTACATGAAGAAGACTGTCATGTACAGGGCTATCGTGTCATGGAACAGTCTTCCAGGTGATGTTCGTTTGACCACCAAAATCGAATCAGTTCATCCATGAGTCCAAATGGAAGTTTTAGCCAAATGTTTGTTTGTTTGTCATGTTTATTTTGACAAACAAAAAATTGGCGTAACACTGCAACAAATATAGACATATTCGAAAAGGAGTGAGAAGAAGTATAACTATATAAAACTACTACTATATAAAATGTGATGAAATTCAGTCAACCAAAATGTAATCAGTTCATCCTTGAGTCCAAGTGGACGTTTGAGCCAAATGTAACAAAATTGTCAAGGCGTTCCTGAGATATTGCGTTAACGAGCTAGAAAATGGCATGTGTGAGGTCACAGTGACCTTGAACTTTGACCTTTGCCCATCAAAATCGAATGAGTTCATCCTTGAGTGCAAGTGGACATTTTAGCTAAATTTGACAAAATTCCGTGAAGGCGTTCCTGAGATATCACGTTAACGAACGAAGGACGTACAGACGTACTGCCGGACGGACAACCCAAAACCATAATGCCTCCGGCTCGGAGGCATAATGATAAAACCCTACACTATAACGATGCCAAATTAAAATTCTAATCATAGATGAGAGAAACTCATTCAAAGACAACCAGCTGTAACACTCTCCACCACTAAACTGCATGTTAAGATGTCCACTGCAGATCAGTAAATCTTTATAGTGAAATCAGTTCAGCACACAGATGTGTGAATAGTATAAATTCCAAAACACAAGTTCTCAGGTGTTTTGCTGCAAAACTAGTTTTGCTTCAGGAATACAATCCTCTGTGTAATGTAACAGTAAAGGAAAGTAAATGGAACTGACAGAGCAGCATTTTGTCTTCATCCTCAGTTCATGATATTGCATCAGGTAGGCTTACAGTGTAACAGTCCTCTTACCTTGTGTCTGATGGTCCAGGTTCTTTACTGAAGTTTGGAGGACGACCAATAGACCAGTCACTCTTCATAGACAGACAGCTGGGTACTGGAGACTCTGCTCTGCTGAGATTTGTGTGATTTTGACAATGTTGACAATTGAAAGACAAGGACTATTTTCTGAAAAGCTGCAATATTGTACATATTATGCTGTAAACCCATATTGTTTTCATTTTCCAAATTGTTTCCTCATTGTTATATCGATAAATGTTACATGTAGTTTGAGATTTTTTTTATATAATTTTATACATTTCATATATTTAATTGTAAAGATTTATTCTAGGAATGTTCATGCTTTATTGACAGAGAGTGAGAGAGGGAGACAGGAATGGGAGAGACAGAGAGAGAGAGAGAGAAAGAGAGAGAGAGAGAGAGAGAGAGAGAGAGAGAGAGAGAGAGAGAAAGAGAAAGAGAGAGGACATGCAGCATTGTGTCTTCATCCTCAGTTAATGATATTGCATCAGGTAGCCTCACAGTATAACAGTGTTCTCACCTTGTGTCTGATGGTCCAGGTTCTTTACTGAAGTATAGAGGTTGATCTTTAGACCAGTCACTCTTCATAGACAGACAGCTGGGTACTGGAGACTCTGCTCTCTGCCTGTGGTGCTGCCCTCTGGAAACACAAATGTTTGATACATATATAATATATCATTAATTATAATAATAATTATTATTATTATTATATCAATATATCATTAGTTCTAGTAAAGACAGAGAACATTGTTTCTGCATATCTGCAAAGCAGACATGAAGAGAAATGTACAAAGCAATGAGTGAAGGTTAGTTCCAATGCTTCAATTCACTGCGGTGTCCCCCTATACATTCTAGAGCTCCGCAAATATGGCCGCCGCTGCTGCTGCTGCTGCTGCTGCTAGCTACAGCTGTGTTTTTTGGGGGGGTCGATGCGTTGAGAGCAGAGGAGAAGAGATGACAATTCAGAATAAAAGACACGCTCGTGCTGTCGCTCGCTGGTGATGAACAAACTCTAAATATCACAGCATGTGTTTGAAGCAGGCTGCAAAATCAATCCTCCTGGTTCTAATCATACATTTTGCACGAGACCAGTGTTGCCAACTTAGCGCTTTCTGCTTTATATTTAGCTACTTTTCAGACCCCCCTAGGCTAGCGCCTTTATTTCCAAAATGCACCTAGCGCCAAATCTGGCTACTTGTTCTGATCAAGTCAGCAATGTAAATGTGTTGGATTGAATGGATTTTGCCCTTTGCTGAGTTTTCTCTCTCTCTCCTCATCTCTGCCTGTCTGACACACACACACACACACGCGCGCACACACAGACACACACACACACACACACACACACACACACACACACACACACACACACACACACACACACACACACACACACAGCGCTTCAGTGCAGCCCCTCTCCTCCACTGAGAGAGCAGCAGGATAGGGTTTAGTAAACCCGGTACTTGCTTACTTTACAACCGTACAGTCAATAATTACAACGGCTACGCCGAGGTGTGTTTTTTAAGCATAATTTGATATGCAAATTAGCATGTGACGTCATTTAGCGCCATCTAGTGCTTTTGCTTGGAAAAGAGTTGACAACACTGGACGAGACTGTGACTTTCCAAAGCAGTGCTGCCAATTAGGTGACTTTTCAGACCCTCCTGGTGACGCAAGGAAGCCTGTGCCAATTAAAGCTGCGTTCAGTGATGTTTTAGTGTTAAAATATGTCTAAAACAGCTATATATTCCACTATTGATGGTATCTGGTGTCTGACATTATCACCACAGAGCCTCTCATTCTCTAGAATCAGCTGTGAAAGATGTTGGGGTCCATAGCTCTGACCTAACCAAATCTAACTGACATCACAACACAAAACAAAGAGCACTTCTGATATAATATGATATGAGTGTTTTAGTATCACTCAATACAACAAATAAAGGCTTTGATAGAAGTAAAAGCGTATGGCTGCTTAGTCTGCAGATAAAACACAATGACAAAAGACATAGTAATTTACACTCTTATTCAGGGATGCATAATGCACTGTTGTGCAAGTTCACACTTCACAAAAGCTCAAAGTTCAGCTCATTGGACCAACTTCAGATGTTGTCGTCACTGGTCGGATGACGATCTTCTGCATGTTTTTAATGGGGGGTTATGTACGGAGGAACCCCCTAGGGGGTACGGGGAGAACATGCAAACTCCATGCAAACATGCAAACATGCAAAGTCCAGTGCCTACTGCCCACCTGAAGATATGGGGGGGTCACAACTCCAGCGCCCACAGCGTCCCAGGTGAGAATCGAACCCAGGACCTTCGAGCTGTGAGGCGACAGCGCTTACCACTGCACCACCGTACCCCCTAATAATATATAATATGAAATGAGTGTTTTAGTATCACTCAATACAACAAATAAAGGCTTTGATAGAAGCAAAAGCGTATGGCTGCTTAGTCTGCAGATAAAACACAATGACAAAAGACATAGTAATTTACACTCTTATTCAGGGATGCAAAGTAATGCACTGTTGTGCAAGTTCACACTTCACAAGAGGTCAAAGTTCAGCTCACACAGATCAAAATCAACTAGTTCATCTTCATAGTTCACAAGTTTTAATTTTGAACTATAAGCTCACAGTCCCAAACAATGAACAGTTCAGTTCATTTCATGTTCACTTCTTGTTTGCCCAGAGAAAAGGCACAGCTCTGAAAATGTTGTTAGCATTTAGCTTTTAACACACTATAGCTTTTCAACACATCTTTCAAAAGATGATTTAAAGATGATTATAAAAGTCAGGGGCTTTAGCCATAGCTTCACGGTGCAATAGAGCTGACATTTGTTTTGTATCACATATATTTTTATTTGATTTTAAACATGGCATATCTTCTTACAAAAATGAATTGCTTGTATCACTTGTAACATCATTCCCTACCTCAGCTCCCACCCGCCCTCCTATGAACTCTGAGCCACCGTTGCATATAAAAACAATAATGGTAGTTTGCAAACTACGAAAACGTATATATTGAACATAAATGATAAATTATTTGTATATTTATCCACATACATTCACATGCTTAATTGCTTACATATATGTCTGGATATCATTTGAGTCTACAAATAAGTGGAGAGGAAAAAAAACAGTGTGCAGTCTCACTTAGTAAATGTCAATGTGACAAAGTCAGGTTATCAGGATTTGATTTCAAGAACGCAATAAACAATTCCCATATTTGATGAAAAATATGACTTTTGTGTTTGATTATGTATGTAAGCCTTTCCATCACTAAGCATGAAGAAAGCAGCTGATCCACAGCTTCAAAGGGACCACAGACATGTTTCCAGTGTCTGGAAATAAGACGTTTTGCATGTAATAAACATAGGTTAACCAACTTACTTTCATGAGTTCTTAGGCCAATATATGTGGTTTACATATGTTTACTGTTTTCAATAATGAAGACTACTTCTCTAGTTAATGTCTGATTAACCATCCCATTCACTGTCTGGGATATTAGGGTTACATTTATTGCAGGAGATATTATCTTCTTATAAGCCATTTATATTTGGGGCCAGTTCTATTGAAGTGAATGAGGCAAGACACAGCTCTCGTGAGTCCTGGCATAACATTTTGTAATTTTATAAATGTGATATATAATCACACACACACACACACACACACACAGACAGATGAATGGATAGATAGATAGAGAGAGAGAGAGAGAGAGAGAGAGAGAGAGAGAGAGAGAGAGAGAGAGAGAGAGAGAGATAGATAGATAGATAGTTTCTATTATCAAGATCGACTTTTATTATTGAAAGTAAATTATTTTATTTTTTGTCTCTTTAAGAGCGAAACTTTTGTCCATGTGACGCTTCCGTAGCAGCTGCGTACCAGAGCTGTGCACTGGACAGAATGGCTCTGGAGTATGTCAAGGCTTGTTACTAGACATGAACTCTGGAGTATGTCAAGGCTTGTTACTAGACATGAACTCTGGAGTATGTCAAGGCTTGTTACTAGACATGAATTCTGGAGTATGTCCGTTGAATCAGAAGTTAGGCTCAAGACCCCTAAAAAGGGCCTAAAACTGCCTATGGTTGTGGCCAATGAAGTGTTTGCAGTTATAGAGTAATCAGGCATTATACATTTACATGATTACAGGCAATACTGTAGTATTGTTTCCTATGTTTATATGTGTTTGGTATGTCTAATATCCCTGTTTAGGCCTGTTTTAGGAAACTAGACTATAATAAACATTATTTATGGATGGGCTTTTATATAAAGTAAAGATAATATTTTTGCAAAAACCATTCCAGTCTTTTTTACAAGTTTAAAAAGCTGCAATGTGACAGCAACCACTTTTTGGCCATCACTTTTTGGGACAATATGTATTGATAACATCAAACAGGGACACTACAGTGGCCCACATATAACATGTTATGAACTGACATGCCCTCTCTACAAGCATGATGTAAGCAGGTTCATTCATATTGTCACTAAAACACACATTGGATCATGAATTGAACCTACTGATGTGATTTTGTGATTAATCAGTGGTTATAGTTCACATATGCTTTAGGTGCCTAATGGCTATTAGAGTTCACACAATATGCCAAGCTGTGTGTAATGGCTCTGGCTCACTGTATTCACCTCATGTTCCATAACAGAGGTCAGCCATTTACTTCCTGTTGTGTTGACACTTCCTGTGACAGTACAGTACTAGTGAGCAGGTAAAACAGAACACTTCCTGTGACAGTACAGTACTAGTGAGCAGGTAAAACAGAACACTTCCTGTGACAGTACAGTACTAGTGAGCAGGTAAAACAGAACACTTCCTGTGACAGTACAGTACTAGTGAGCAGGTAAAACAGAACACTTCCTGTGACAGTACAGTACTAGTGAGCAGGTAAAACAGAACACTTCCTGTGACAGTACAGTACTAGTGAGCAGGTAAAACAGAACACTTCCTGTGACAGTACAGTACTAGTGAGCAGGTAAAACAGAACACTTCCTGTGACAGTACAGTACTAGTGAGCAGGTAAAACAGAACACTTCCTGTGACAGTACAGTACTAGTGAGCAGGTAAAACAGAACACTTCCTGTGACAGTACAGTACTAGTGAGCAGGTAAAACAGAACACTTACTGTGACAGTACAGTACTAGTGAGCAGGTAAAACAGAACACTTCCTGTGACAGTACAGTACTAGTGAGCAGGTAAAACAGAACACTTCCTGTGACAGTACAGTACTAGTGAGCAGGTAAAACAGAACACTTCCTGTGACAGTACAGTACTAGTGAGCAGGTAAAACAGAACACTTCCTGTGACAGTACAGTACTAGTGAGCAGGTAAAACAGAACACTTCCTGTGACAGTACAGTACTAGTGAGCAGGTAAAACAGACGGTGTTTTGAACAGGAAGTCATAACACAACTGGCTCAAGTGGGCGGGGCTACATAAGGTGAATACAGGCCTAAAAGTCCCTCTTTGATGTTAGCAGTATTAGGGATGGGAATTTCATGTATTTCCCTCAACCGTTAGTTGCCAGACATTGCCGACAATTAACCGGTTAATTAACGGTGCGCGTTAATTAAACTGTGACGTTTATTTGAACGTCACAGCAGCAGCAGGTAACAGGTAAACATGTCAAAGTGTGCACTTATTGACATTTGGAGGTAGCAGGCAAACTCTTCTTATTTTTAAACAAAGTGCAAGTATGAGCCTCCCTGCATTCCACAAACTAACGTTGCATGTCCGCATTTGTAATAAGATCGATGTGCGAGCATAGCCGTGGCAAGTACTTTTAATTGGTGGGTGCTGCTCGAGGGGGGGGGGGTGTTGGTACTGGCTCGTGGAACCAGATTTACGATTACATAAGGACAGATGATGTTGTTTACTCTGGAATAAAAAATCGGCTCCACACCATCGACATGCTCCACACACACGAGCAGCGAGGCTAAACTTTCCAGAGGAAAAAAGCAGCACAGAGATTCTGGAATAAAACAGGAGGAGACAGCTGTCAAGTGCAATAGCGATATAAGCAAGCACCTCCATATGACAGACACGTCTTATCCTTCTTCTGCTAGAACCGCCCAACTCTTCCTTTGATTGGGTTAGGTTAGTGTCCTCTAGTAAGAGAGTGGCGTCAGCGGAGGACCAAAATGCGAGACTCATTAGCCAATGAACAGCCAGGAATGGGTCTCGCGCTACTTTTGCATGCTAAAATAAAGCTGATAATGTACAATTTGATTCAAGGGATGAAAAACCCTTTCAAAGTACAACACAAACTGTCTATTTTGCTGCAACTCGACAGTGCTGCTTTTTTTACTCAAGAGTTCCACTTTCTACTTCCTGGAAAAAAACTGGTCCATTGGAGTGAATGGAGATGTCGGAACTCTTCTATTATACGGCTCTGGGTTAGGTTTAGGCATGAGGAGTGACGATTGGTTAGTTTAGGTTAGTAAGCCAATCAAAGGCAGAATAGGGCGGGTCATGCTGTCGGGAGTTTTCTGAAACGGGAGGGGAGGGGATTGACTGGATGGACTGGAGGTATAACGCAGTGAAAGCTCTGGAGAGATTGAAGTCGGCAAAACGGTTAATTGCAGTTAATTAATTTTAACCGGTTACGTTATTAACGGCAGTTAACCGACTTTTGGTTAACTGTTTACATCCCTAACCAGAATATATTACAAATCTGTGCACATGGTTTACTAATCAAGGGGCACGGTTTAGGAGGAAAAGTAAAGCCGTGTCCACTGAGCTACCATATTGTTTTTGCAGCAGGTGACCCATAGGGGGCTCCACAGTTCTCCTTATTGCACTATGTTTATAGAGTAATAATGCTGCTGTGTGTGGAATATTCACTCCTTCAGCACATCAATGTGTCAATTGCTTTCGTCATTGTTCCTGTCATCTTGTCAATGTACAGGTTTGATAGAGAACTAGTGAAATAACTGGTGCCCTCATACATGAGTTTGCATCCCTGACATGAGGAAAATCCTCTGGTGTAAAGTAGAGAGAGAGAGAGAGAGAGAGAGAGAGAGAGAGAGAGAGAGAGAGAGAGAGAGAGAGAGAGAGAGAGGACATGCAGCATTGTGTCTTCATCCTCAGTTAATGATATTGCATCAGGTAGGCTCACAGTATAACAGTTCTCTTACCTTGTGTCTGAAGGTCCAGATTCATTACTGAAGTTTAGAGGTTCAAATTTAGACCAGTCACTCTTCATAGACAGACAGCTGGGTACTGGAGACTCTGCTCTCTGCCTGTGGTGCTGACCTCTGGAAACACAAATGTTTGATACATATATAATATATCATTAATTATAATAATAATAATAATAATAATAATAATAATAAATATAGCCGCAAGCGGCGCCCCCCCCCCCCAAAGGGACCACCAGCAATGGAGGACAACGACAACAGCGACAACAGCAGCTTCAACAACAACGACGGCACCAGCAGTACCACCGTATGTAGGTACAACAGGGGAGCGCTGCTAGACATCAGAAATGCGCAAAAACACCCCAAACAAAACTGGACGGCTCCCGACCTCTCTGAATACCCTGAACTTAAACGGCAAAAGAGAGGAAATAGAGGGGGTCTTCTTGCACGACAGAGAAGGAGAGCGCATAAGCCACCTCTGCCCAGCATTCTGCTGGCTAATGTCCAATCACTGGAAAATAAGTTATGTGAACTGAGAGCACGGGCACAGTTTCAAAAGGACATAGCGAGATGCAACGTTATATGTTTGACTGAGACCTGGCTTTCAGCCGACACTACGGATCAGGCCATCGCTATCCCAGGCTTCAGTATACACAGAGCGGATAGAGACCAAGAGCGCTCCGGGAAAGCGCGAGGCGGCGGCGTCTGTCTGATGGTAAACAATAACTGGTGCACGAATACCACTAACATCGAAACGCACTGCACAGCGGACCTGGAATACATTATGCTCCAATGTGTACCGCATTATAGTCCCCGTGAATTCACGTCAGTCACTCTTGCTGCAGTATATATTCCCCCCCAGGCCAGCGCGATAAACGCAGCCAAAGAACTCCACCGCGCGATCAGCGCACAGGAGCTGAAACAACCGGAAACAGCAATGATCCTGGCAGGCGACTTCAACAGAGTCAACCTGAGGAAGCGCATGCCTTCACTCCATCAGCACATCAACTTCCACACAAGGGGAGAACGCACACTGGACCAGTGTTATACGAACATCAAACACTGCTACAAGGCGACCCCCCGCCCCCCCTTTGGCAGATCGGACCACGCCTCCATCCTGCTCGTTCCCAGGTATCAACAACAGCTCAAGCGACACCCCCCGGCCTTCCGAACCACCCACTGCTGGTCAGACCAATCAGAGGACATTCTGAGAGACTGCTTCGACCAAACAGCATGGGAAGAGTTCAAGGCTGCAGGAGACCTGGACGAGTATGCAGACACAGTAACAGGCTTCATTCAAAAATGCACAGAGGACATAATCCCCCAAAAAATAATCAAAATAATGCCAAACCAGAAGCCCTGGATCAATAGTGACGTCCGGGCAGCCCTCCACGCCAGGACCACCGCCTTCAACTCCGGAACACCAGAGGAATACAAACAGACAAGATATGCCCTCCGAAGCACTTTAAAAAGAGCACGGAGAGAATATGGCAGACAGCTGGAAGCAAAACTGGACTCAAACAACCCCAAACACCTGTGGAGAGGACTCCACGCTGCCACTGACTTCAAAGGGGCAAAACAGCAAAACAACAACGAGTCACCCACCCTGCCAGACGAACTCAACGCGTTCTACGCCAGGTTCGACCCCTCTGCCAGAGCGCCTCCCCTCCTCCCCCCCTCCTCTCCCACCCCTCTCCTCCTCTCCCACCCCTCTCCTCCTCTCCTCCCCCCCATCACCCCCCCCACCACCCCCCCTCCCTCCTCCTCTCCTCCCAACCCTCCCCCCCTCCTCTCCTCCCCCCCCTGCCACCTCCTCTCCTCCCCCCCTGCCACCTCTCTCCCCCCACCACCCCTCCCCTCCTCTCCCCCCCACCACCACCACTCCGCCCCTCCGCCCCCCCACCACCCCTCCTCTCCCCCCCCCCACTGCCCTCCTCTCCCCGCCACCTCTCCCCCCCACCTCCCCTCCCCCCCCTCCCCCCCCAGCCCTCAGCACCCCCTCCCATCCCCACCTAACCACCAACCCCCCCCACCTCCCCCCCCCCACAGACCCAGACCGCCCTCTCACCATCACTGAGGAGGAGGTGCGCCGGTCGTTCCTGCGTATCAACCCTCGCAAGGCGGCCGGCCCGGACGGCATCCCCGGGCGGGTCCTCAAGGCCTGCGCCCACCAGCTGGCAGGCGTATACACAGACATTTTCAACCAGTCTCTCTCCCTCCGACGAGTTCCCTCCTGCTTCAAAGCAGCGACAATCATCCCCATTCCCAAGCAGCAGAAAGTGACCAGCCTCAACGACTGGCGCCCAATAGCCCTCACACCAATAGCCAGCAAGTGCTTTGAAAAGCTGGTCATATCAAAGATCCGCCCCACACTCCCCCCGGACCACGACCCGCTACAATTCGCATACCGGCCCAACAGGAGCACAGCGGATGCAGTAGCACACGTGCTCCACACCGCCCTGTCCCACCTGGAGGGGAAGGACACCTACGTAAGAATGCTGTTCGTGGACTACAGCTCAGCATTCAACACCATAGTACCCTCCAGGCTGGTATGCAAGCTCAAGGATCTGGGACTTAACACAGCAATGTGCGACTGGATCCTGGATTTCCTGACAGACCGCTGCCAGGTGGTGAGGGTGGGCAACCTCACCTCCTCCCCACTGACCATCAGCATAGGAGCGCCCCAGGGGTGCGTCTCCATCCTGCTCGTTCCCAGGTATCAACAACAGCTCAAGCGACACCCCCCGGCCTTCCGAACCACCCACTGCTGGTCAGACCAATCAGAGGACATTCTGAGAGACTGCTTCGACCAAACAGCATGGGAAGAGTTCAAGGCTGCAGGAGACCTGGACGAGTATGCAGACACAGTAACAGGCTTCATTCAAAAATGCACAGAGGACATAATCCCCCAAAAAATAATCAAAATAATGCCAAACCAGAAGCCCTGGATCAATAGTGACGTCCGGGCAGCCCTCCACGCCAGGACCACCGCCTTCAACTCCGGAACACCAGAGGAATACAAACAGACAAGATATGCCCTCCGAAGCACTTTAAAAAGAGCACGGAGAGAATATGGCAGGCAGCTGGAAGCAAAACTGGACTCAAACAACCCCAAACACCTGTGGAGAGGACTCCACGCTGCCACTGACTTCAAAGGGGCAAAACAGCAAAACAACAACGAGTCACCCACCCTGCCAGACGAACTCAACGCGTTCTACGCCAGGTTCGACCCCTCTGCCAGAGCGCCTCCCCTCCTCCCCCCCTCCTCTCCCACCCCTCTCCTCCTCTCCCACCCCTCTCCTCCTCTCCTCCCCCCCATCACCCCCCCCCACCACCCCCCCTCCCTCCTCCTCTCCTCCCAACCCTCCCCCCCTCCTCTCCTCCCCCCCCTGCCACCTCCTCTCCTCCCCCCCTGCCACCTCTCTCCCCCCACCACCCCTCCCCTCCTCTCCCCCCCCCCCCACCACCACCACTCCCCCCCTCCGCCCCCCCACCACCCCTCCTCTCCCCCCCCCCACTGCCCTCCTCTCCCCGCCACCTCTCCCCCCCACCTCCCCTCCCTCCCCCCCAGCCCTCAGCACCCCCTCCCATCCCCACCTAACCACCAACCCCCCCCACCTCCCCCCCCCCACAGACCCAGACCGCCCTCTCACCATCACTGAGGAGGAGGTGCGCCGGTCGTTCCTGCGTATCAACCCTCGCAAGGCGGCCGGCCCGGACGGCATCCCCGGGCGGGTCCTCAAGGCCTGCGCCCACCAGCTGGCAGGCGTATACACAGACATTTTCAACCAGTCTCTCTCCCTCCGACGAGTTCCCTCCTGCTTCAAAGCAGCGACAATCATCCCCATTCCCAAGCAGCAGAAAGTGACCAGCCTCAACGACTGGCGCCCAATAGCCCTCACACCAATAGCCAGCAAGTGCTTTGAAAAGCTGGTCATATCAAAGATCCGCCCCACACTCCCCCCGGACCACGACCCGCTACAATTCGCATACCGGCCCAACAGGAGCACAGCGGATGCAGTAGCACACGTGCTCCACACCGCCCTGTCCCACCTGGAGGGGAAGGACACCTATGTAAGAATGCTGTTCGTGGACTACAGCTCAGCATTCAACACCATAGTACCCTCCAGGCTGGTATGCAAGCTCAAGGACCTGGGACTTAAAGGATGGGTTTTCCGTGGGGAATATGAATATATATTAAATCTCACGCCCCTAAGGTTTTCGAATCCGTTGAAATTTTTGAAATTGGATATTCACTGCCAGAGATATCAAGCATCTCTCACATATTTTTTGGGCCAGCCGACGCGTTTCGCGTCATCTGGCCTAAGTCCGCCTTGCGGAAGTCGTGCACCTATGAACTACAACTGTTGTTGGCCATGGTCCCGCCTCTAGAGGTCCTCCACGCCCCTTCAGAGGCCTTGACCAAAACAAAAACGCAGCCATCTTGTCAACCGCCTAGCCTGCTGTAGCTAATATTAGCTTCCCATAGTTCCTTGCAAAGAGACCATTATCTCGGGAACGGAAGCACTAATCGACACGGGACTGGCGGCATTGGAAAGCTCGTCAAATTTTACATCTAGTAGTAGGTGGGTTGAAGTAACGAAATCAACGCTGAGCAATGTACCCGTTTTTACACATTTTTACAGAAAATAGTTACAACATCAGATGCGCGTAACTCCTACGAAAATGCCTTAAAATGCATGAAATTTTTTTTATGAAGACATCTCCCGACATATATACTACCGTTTACATTTGGTGCAATTTGGAGGCAATTGATTTTCGATTTATTTTCGATTTATTTCTTCTTCTCTCCATGTCTTCTCTCCATGTCTTCTTCTTCTTTGAGTTTTATGGCGGTTGGCAAACATATATGTGCATTACCGCCACCTACTGGAGTTTGATATCAGCCAAACGCCTGAGGGGTGGGCATGGAAACGAAGGCCACGCGAGCCCAGTGCATTGTGGGAAATGTAGTATTTCGAGTCCCCGCACCCCCCCCCCCACCACCCCCCCCCCACACACACAGAGTGGATTTCTGGTGATATCTCAGGCTGTAAACAACCAATTTCAAAAATTTCAACGGATTCTAAAACCTTAGGGGCGTGAGATTTAATATATATTCATATTCCCCACGGAAAACCCGGCCTTTAACACAGCAATGTGCGACTGGATCCTGGATTTCCTGACAGACCGCTGCCAGGTGGTGAGGGTGGGCAACCTCACCTCCTCCCCACTGACCATCAGCATAGGAGCGCCCCAGGGGTGCGTCTCCAGCCCCTTCTGGTATGACCTCTACACCCACGACTGCGTGGCGACTCAAACCTCTAACACCATCGTGAAGTTTGCAGACGACACAGCAGTCGTGGGGCTGATCTCGGGGAGCGACGAGACGGCCTACAGAGAGGAGGTGGGGGCCCTGGAACAATGGTGCCAGGACAACCACCTCTCTCTGAACGTCTCCAAGACCAAGGAGATCATTGTAGACTACAGGAGGGGGGGGGGGGCGCACACCCCCCAATCACCATCAACGGCACAGTGGTGGAAAGGGTGGACAGCTTCAAGTACCTGGGAGTCAATATCCACCAGGACCTGACATGGGCCGGCCACACCGCCACTGTCGTCAAAAAGGCCCAACAGCGAATACACGGACTCAAGCGCCTGAAGAAATTTGGGCTAAGGAAAGAAATCCTCAGGGACTTCTACAGAGGCACCATTGAAAGCCTGCTGACTGGCGGCTTCACCACCTGGTACGGGAACTGTACCACCATGGACCGCAGGGCGCTACGGAGAGTGAGACGCGCGGCACAGCACGTAACAGAATGTGAGTTGCCAGATCTGCATGAACTGTATAAACAGCGGTGCCTCAGGAGGTCCCTGAAGATCATCAAAGACACAAACCACCCCCACAACAGCCTGTTCTCCCTGCTACCCTCAGGGAGAAGATACAGGGTTCCGAAAGCACGCACAAATCGCTTGAGGAACAGTTTCTTCCCGCAGGCCACGAGACTCCTTAACATACACAAATAGTGTAGTAGCCGCACTGTACCGTACTGTAGCTGCTACCATTACGTATGTCTAACGTTTAATTGTATGTTTAATAAGGAATATGCTATTTGCACCTGTATGTCAAATACGCAGAATTTAAAATGTTTAAGCACGTCTAAAGTATGCACCCGACACGTGCACCTATGTGCAATGAATATGCCACTGTCTCTGACTTGTCTTATCACTATACTGCCTTATGCTTGTTGTGTCTCTTGTTGTTTTTGCACCCATATGCCCTGTTATATTTGTTATATTTGTACTATTTGCACTATGTTGTAAACGGAGTCCACAGCACAAGAATTTCACACGTGATACTTGTACCATGGAGTGACAATAAAAATCTTGAATCTTGAATCTTGAACATTTATCATTTCAAGACGGTTTCACGTATCCAAATTCTTTGTAAGTTTTTAGATCAGGGAAGTCCAGAGTTGACACACAAAAAGTTTGGGCTCATTCGGGCAAATGGCCTAGGACGAGTTCGTTTTTTTTTTTTTTGAGAAAGTCCAAGATGGCGGAAAATCTAGCAGACTTAAATGGGCGTGGTCACGGTTCAGCAGTTATGGGTCAATACGCAAAAGGGTCTGTTATAGCGCCACCATCTGGCCAATATGGCTAATTTTTTGTCTCTGAGTAGTGGGGCACATTTCCAACCTATGTGCAAGGTCTGGCTACTGTAGCCCTTACGGTTTTTGACGTGCATGCTGTTTTAGGGGAGAATAATAATAATAATAATAAACGGAACAGATACAATAGGGATCCACGCACTTCGTGCTTGGACCCCTAATAATAATAATATATCAATATATCATTAGTTCTAGTAAAGACAGAGAACATTGTTTCTGCACCTCTGCAAAGCAGACATGAAGAGAAATGTACAAAGCAATGAGTGAGGGTTAATTCCAATGCTTCAATTCACTGCAGTGTTCCCCTATATACATTCTGGAGCTCTGGAAATATGGCCGCTGCTGCTGCTGCTGCTGCTGCTGCTGCTGCTGCTGCTGCTGCTGCAATCATAACATTTTGCACGAGACCAGTGTTGCTAACTTAGAGCTTTCTGCTCTATATTTAGCTACTTTTCAGACCCCCCTAGGCTAGCACCTTTATTTCCAAAATGCACCTAGCGCCAAATCTGGCTACTTGTTCTGACCAGGTGAAGCAATGTACATGTGTTGAATTGAACGCATTTTGCATTTAAATTGGTGTGGCTGCTGCTGGGTTTTCTCTCTCTCTCTCTCCTCATCTCTGCCTGTCTGACACACACACACACACACACACACACACACACACACACACACACACACACACACACACACACACACACACACACACACACACACACACACACACACACACACACACACACACACACACACACACACACACACACACACACACACAGCGCTTCAGTGGAGCCGCGCTGCCCTCTGCCTTGATGCCTGGTATCTCTCTCGCTTTTTCACCATACATGAGTTTGCATCCCTGACATGAGGAAAATCCTCTGGTGTAGAGTAGAGAGAGAGAGAGAGAGAGAGGGAGAGAGAGAGAGAGGGAGAGGGAGAGAGACAGAGAGAAAGAGAGAGAGTAGAGAGAGAGAGAGAGAGAGACAGAGAGAGAGAGAGAGAGAGCGAGAGACAGAGAGAGAGAGAGACAGAGAGAGAGAGAGCGTGTGTGGGACGTAGTGAGCTGCAGGAATCAGGGTGTTTATGCGAGACAGACTTTTAATTGCATTTTTCAATGTAGACGACATCAGAGATATATTTCAGAAACAATTCTCCACTCCATGAAAAAACCTTCAACGTATTATTTATGTGACAACATGGAGTGGCGATGTGCCAAAAAGTGAGCGCCTGTTTTTACACGTCGCCCAAAAGCCGGCCAGTCAAATAGTGGTCGCAGTGAAGTTAAACGGTGGAAAAGGCGATTTTACAAGTGGCATTCAAGTCATATCTGACTAGTTTTCAATTCAGTTCTCCCCACAAAAGTGATCTCTCGAATATATAGACATGGGATCAGCAGCCTTATGATATAAAGTGTCACTTTCAAATGTGTTTGTCAATCAGAGTTCCACACCAACATTAATGACTCACAAATCAAAATGTAAATCTCCAACAGATCTGTAATGTTATTCCATCCAAAATCAGGACATTGAAATGAAAGCATTCTAGAAGATACACAGCACGGTCTCTCTCTGTCTTCCACGCTGCCATTTTTCATCTGCTGTCTGCAACCAATCAGAGGCAGAGTAGAGTGGGTCACTACCGTAAATATCCTAAATAACGTGCCGCGCAACTGCAAATGGCTGTGAAATGGTAATTTGGCAGCTAGGGCACTTCAACATAAAAAAATTAATAAAAAATCAATTGCACACTTGCTACTGTGTGCTGCCGTGCCAGTGCCACTAGTGTTAATTTCGTTAACGAAAACTATGACGAAATATGTTCGTCAACGCCCTTTTTTCCCATAACTAAGACGAGACGATGACGAGACAGTACCCAAGTGATTAAACACTAACTGTGACGATATCAACATCCAATATCGTTGTCGAAAAAAGACGAAACGAAAATGTAGTTTACAAAATAAAAACGGTGCCAAAATATCTCTTTATTTTCGTTGACGAAAAAAGAGGAAACGAAATATTATAACGTTAGATAGTTTTGTTTTGCTTTTTACCCCCCTCAATGCTGCAATATGTTTCCTGTGCGGCGTGCACCAGCTTCAGCATAAAGCCAGCAGCAAACACTGCTGCTAATCATCACAGCTGCACACAGTCAGGACAGAGGACTCATCTCGTCTTAACCTCAAAATGCTTGGGCGAAAGAAACGACCTGACATCTGGGCATATTTTCGCTATAATGACGCCGAGAAAAAACCCGAATGCATTGCTGTATCAGAAGCAGTGTTGGGCAAGTTACTTTCAAAATGTAATATACTACATATTACTAGTTACTTTCATTTGAAAGTAATAAGTTACTTTACAATATTACTTTCTGTGTAGAGTAACTCGTTACTTATTACACTACTTTTGCATTACTCTGACCAAAACAACAGCAGCAGCAGAATGACATCGCCGCCCCGTAACCATCCCGAAAAATAATTTCAACCGCCTTGAAGTCAGTGTAAACAATCCAAAATTCTAAATGTTATTATTTTCCTTTGTTATTGTCATCTATAGTGGTTATTTGCATAAAAACACACAGTTTGATTAGGAAACGATTGTATCTTTTTTAAATATGTGCTTTGATTTAATAAAATGTAACTCAATTTGTAACTTGAGTTACTTGACAAAGTAACTGGTATAATATTACTGAAATCCTATAAGTAATAAGTTATATGACTGAGTTACTGCTAAAAGTAATATATTACATGTAATATGTTACTTTTGTAATGAGTTACCCCCAACACTGATCAGAAGGGACGCAATGTGGCCATAAAATAGCCGGGAAGAACACTACAAACTTCTTACCACAAGTCTTACCACAAAGAAATTGAGGTAAGTTAACAAAGCGTTTGGTTGTTTTTCTAAGTCAACTAACGTTACTAATGCGGTGGTGTTGCATTATGTAGGTAGGCTTTGTTTTATACTATAAGTTAAGCCAAGCTGAACTCATTAACGGGACATTGCTAACAGAGGGCTTTCCTATTGACAAAAGGCCCAGCCAACAAGCTAACGTTAGCTAGCGTATCAGTGCTACACTGTGCAGTTGGCGTTTGTATCAGTGGGGGGTGGGGGTTGTCTAAATTAAGATGTTTAGAATGGTGTGTGGGAGCGTGCTAACTGCACAGTGTAGCACTGATAAGCTAGCTAACGTTAGCTTGCTGGCTGGGCCTTTTGTCAGTAGGAAAGCCCTCTGTTAGCAAAACCATCTGTTAGCAATGTTAGTTACTGTTAGGCTACACGTTACTGTATGGCAGTGGTTCTCGTACTTTTTTGCTTCAGTAGGCTACCCCCTTCCCTGATTTCCAAATCCAATCTTGGCCAACTGCAAGAGACAACTATAGCATATGATGCAATTAATGATAACCCACATTTGGAAGAATATAACAGAACAATGTAAGAAATGGAGTGAAAGACAGACATAGTGATGATTTACTTATAGTGCATTACTTGGATTTCCTGATGTTGCATATCTGTCCTGACATTGTATTTATTCCTGTCCCAGCTTCCAGATAGATCTCCAGTATACCAGCCCCCCAGGAAAGAGGAGAGGCCAGCTATCGCAGGTGCTTTGCTTTCCCACACAAAGTACAAACCAGACTCTCAGGAACAACGTTGCAAAGAAGAGGCAATAGCTCAATGGATAGGCCGGACAGCCCTCCCACCACGGACAGTGGAGGATGAAGAGTTTGTCATGATGATGCAAAAAAATTATAAAAGACTCACTGTGCCGAAAAAAACTAAAATAACAAACCTTGTGGCCAAATGTACCAGGCTGAAAAGGAAAAATTTAAACACAGATTGTCCATGGCACGCAAACTAACCATTGGGTTAGATATTTGGACTAAAAAGGGGCTCACAGCATCCTTTCTTGCAGTCAGTGCTTGTTATTTTACAAATGTAGCATGCCATTTGTTTGTCTTTATGCCCATGGGACATGTTTTTTCTCTTCTATTTCATTTTAATGTAAGCAGATTGCAATTGGTGTGTATACACTTTAGGGATGTCACGATACCAAAATTATGAGTTCGATACCGATACCTGCCTAAGTATCTCGATACCGATACTGAAACGATACCACGGCAAAAAACTAAAACATCAGGAAAAGTAGTGGAATAGAGGGGACAAAACATTTTCAGTTTGATATCATTGTCATTTTTATATCTAATTTACTCAATTAAAAAAAAAATCTAAATAGAAAATGAGAAAATGTGCTCAGTAAAGTGCAGAACTCTGCCAAGGTGTATTGAGTCATTTGTGTTCAGTCTACTTTAGTGCACATCAACTGTAGTGTGCCTGTGCTGTAGTGTAGCCTATGTGGGTTAATAATCCTGGGTTTAAGCTTCATTAACATGAAGTGCCAGATTTATGGTTAATCTAGTAATATATATTATTTTCACACATAAATGTAGGCTATTGAAATGTAGGCTTATTATGTGGTGTATCCCCCCCCCCTCCCCCATACGTGTAGGCCATGGACCTATTATAAGATGGACTGGGCATCAGACTGGTTCAGTGAAGCCGCTGCATGTTAGATCGCCGCTCTGGCGGCTGAATCCAGTATTAGGTCACAAGGCCCGCCTCCCCATGTTAGTGGATGGGAAAATCAAAACCGAAATAATCACAGTAGCCTATACGTCAGATAATTTTTTTCCAAAGGTGGTTTGTATCATTTTAGATAGTCATTATCATGCTAATGCCTGTGCAAGTGGTCATTTTTCTGATCAGTTTGTTTTTAAGTAGTTATTTGACATATAAAAAGGGATAAAAATGGATGATTGACAGCTGTGGCAGCCAGTCTCAAGCCGTCATTGGCTGGACAGGCTCTTCACAGTATAGATCTATCGGCATAGACAAGACACGCGGCTTCATCGTTATGTAACGCTGTCTGGAGGTCGGGTGGCTCTGCTGGGTGTGTGGGGCCGGGAGATGGGCTCTTAGCCTGGGTAGTGCAGGCCTGGAGGTCGGGGTGGCTCATGGGTTGGCTGTGCTGGCTACCAGACATATCAATGGAGTGCAATAAAAATAACTTTGTTTTGAGAAAGGTGCGCGAGGAATTAACGTTGGTTGGCGACTGAAGTAAGTTCAGAAAATGTGTTTTACGATGTGTGTTACTCCAGCTACGTTATGGGTACACAATGGGTTTAACACATTGACTGCCAGACGTTTTTTTTTGCTGTAGGTAGCTTCTGCCAAGCCGTTTTTTGAGGATTATGGCTCATTTTATAAGAGCCGAGGATTCGTTTCAGCTTGGAGTTTGTGAACATACAATATCTCAAAAGTACTAATAGAATGTGTACTTTCTCTGTCTAAAAGAGTTAGTTTGTAGAGTTAGTAGTTATGTAAGCATTAGCAGTTGAATACAGCATGGTTTTAGCGTGAAAAAGAATATTCAGAGATAAACGGCTTTTTGTGAAATTGGATGGAACGGTCACTTTAACCATTCATTTTTGGCTCTCTCTCTCTCTCTCTCCCTCCCCCTCTCGCTCTCTCTCTCTCTCTCCCTCCCTCTCGCTCTCCCTCCCTCTCTCTCTCTCTCTCTCTCTCTCTCTCTCTCTCCCTCCCTCTCGAGTTGCTTCAACTCCGCCCTCCGTGGGCGGACAAGCTTGTCACCAGTCAGTGCTTTGCTGCTCTCCTGTGCCTGCATGTCTGGGCCGCTGTTTGAGGAAGTCGGGATGGACTCGCTCGTTTGGAGTTTTGGTTGAGAGAAGCTTTTGCGATTCTGGTCATATTTATGCTGCGTGTTTCAAAGTGTGTTCCTCCACCTGTAATCTATCACCCGATCATAGTAGATCGGCTGAATCTATTATGTAAATTTGCAATCCCGCATCGCCAGCAATCAGCGCGAAAAGGAGAATGGCTGGGCTGAGAATGGCTTGACAAGTTAAAAAAATGCTTTCCTTTCTCTAGCCAGGAGAGCACTGTTGCCACTTAGTGGGTCGGTGGAATGGGTTGTAAACGTTCGGTGGCTCCAATAATTATATAAGAGATGTAAAAGGCTTAGATGCACAACCCACCGTCAAAAAAAAAAAATCGATGCCAAAAACGTGTAAACACGTTGTTGGCAGGGAACAGCTGGATTCTGAAAACGTGTTCATACGTTGTTGGCAGTGAATGTGTTAACATGCAGGCTAGCAATGGCGTTAGCCGCTGTTTTTCATTATTTATCGGCTTAATATTACTATAACTTAACAACCGATAACGATAGCTGGAATAACACAATAATAAGACACATATTTTCAGAACTGACCAGGTTGTCCAACTGACAGGAAATGTGTTTTATAACGTTAACTCCCGTCCCGGCTATAAAATGAGGCCTAGTAGTACACAACCACCATTAGCTCATCGCTAACGGGTTAGCATGACATACAAACAGACGTTTTATTTTTTGTAGGCTATTAAAGCAACAAACGTTTTTATATGCATATCTGGGGGAAATGCTTTGACTGTGGGGATGTTCGTTCTTCACAAGCTCCAGTAACGATATACCAGGCAATAGACCAGGCAGCCTGGCTCAGGTCTAGGCTAACGTTAGGTAGGCCTGCCTACACACACTACCGGGCGGGTACAACAACGTAGCCTCACGGTTACATTTGCTAAACCAACATTTGCGCCAAAAGAAATGTAATCATAAAGTTAATCAAAATGCCACGGAAACATTAGGCTAATCAACACAGAGCTGTTCATCCGAGAATTTCCCCCAGTGAGAGGCTGAGCCAAGCAGCCCTGGCTCCTCTTGCGGGCTGAGAGCAGCCCGGAGGTCTGACTTGTCTGGCTGATACAACTCTCCGACAACGGAGAACGTTACAGGCTGCAGTACCCACAACACCAGCAAACAACGTTGCATAAAGCGTCAAGGTTAGATTTGTAACACCAACATTTGCTCCAAAAGGAATTAAATCATAAAGTTAATCAAAATGCCACGAAAACATTAGGCTAGCAATCCCCCCAGTGAGGCTGTTGTCTTGAGTGAGGCGGCCTGCCTCCACTTCCGGCCCGCGCTGAGAGCGCTGAGAGCACAGCAGCAGTCAGCAGCAGACCGGGAGGCCTGAAATCTCCGACAACCAAAATCAGATTTTCGTACAGGCGTCATTTTGATAAACTGATCTCATAGTGGGAATCTTCCTGGTTACTTTTGGCGAAACAAAAAATATTACAACTTAAATTGTTATATTTACAGAGCTAGACTGTATATAAATACACAACGCACTGTGCGCATTCTAGAAACAGTAGCTCTACATAAGAAAGTTCAGAGGGGCGTGGAGCTCTCAGAGGTTCTCAATCAAGGGCGCTACTGCGCAGACTCTGGTTCAGTGATCTGGCCGGATTTTGGCTTCAAAAGAACATACAGGGAGGAGATAGGGACACTCCCTCCATTCATATTATAACTCAATGGTGTAGGCTAGGTGTTTTTTTTTTTACAATGAATTCGTATATCATTAATAATTGGGATTATTGTAAATATTAGGATAGGTGAGATCAGATGACTGCCTACCATGTAAAAGCTTTAATAACACTGGCATTGAGGGCCATAGTGTTATTAAATATTGTACATGGTATGCAGTCATCTGATGTCCCCTCCCCTAAACGTTACATGTCATGACTTGCTCCTTGGCAGAGATCTGTGCTCGAGCACATTGCCTCGTGTTTCACTGTAAACGAGTAGGCTATTGTGACAAGCAAACTTTTTCAGTGAAACAAGTTCTCTTGTCACACAATACTCGTTTTACTTATTTGAGGGCATGTATGTTTATCGTTCACGTTCGCTAACCTGTCGGTCTTTAAACTCTTTGAACAGGTCGGGGTGCCTGTCTGCAAGATGTTTAGCCAGGTTCGATGTGTTTGAGCCTTTCGCTTGGGTCGCGTTGAAGCACCTTTTACACACTGGTTTTGATGTGTCCACGGGCTTGCCTTCGCTGTCGGCAACGTAAGCAAAATATTTCCATATTTCGCTTCGTGCATCTGCTTTTTCTACAAGCGTTGGGCGGCTTGCAAGACTAGAAGAAGCCGCTGCCATTTTGGCTGTGTCTGTCCTCCTGTGTGTCGGGGTGCTGCAGTGAGGACTGAAGGACTCGCCATAGAGCGAGCAGAGAGGGAAGGGGGGAAAGTCGGCACGCCCACACATGAAGCAGACAGAGTCAGAGAGAGCTTTTTTTCACCAGTTCAAGGCAACCATTGGTTCAAGGCAACACTGTGTTGCCTTCAAGTGAACTGGGACACAGGCTCTCAACTTTAATGCCGCTGTGTCTCTCTCCTCCGCTAACAAAAACCACGGTCGCACACTGACGCAACCCATGACATTTTTTTAAGTATCGGCACTAAATTAACGTGGTATAGTATCCTTTTTAATGGCAGGGAATCGCGGTATGATACTAATACCGGTATACCGTGCAATCCACTACAGTATCCTGTATTGTTGAATCATGTTAAAAATAAATATGCACATCACAACATGTTCCATGTCTGGTCTAGTGGTCTGATGTGGTCTGTATCAATTTAAAGAATACAGTATATCCAGACAGACAAGCTGCATTCTTAATCATTCATCCAACCAACCTGTATTTTCATCAGAAGGATAATAAGATTAAAATATTGGTTTTGATGGACTAAAATACTTGGACTAAGATACGACTAAAATGTCAACAGTTTTTGTTGACTAAAACTAGACTAAAATAGTTATTGGTTTCTTTGACTAAGATAAGACTAAAATACTCAAGACTTTTAGTCGACTAAACTTGACTAAATAAAAACAGAATGAGGTTGACTAAATATGATAAAAACTTACAAGGACATTTTGAAACTGGACTAAGACTAAGACTGACTAAAAAAATAGCCGTCAAAATTAACACTACGTGCCACTGGTTACCCCTTCGTGTGCCAGAGGTGGCACCCGTGCCATAGGTTGCTGACCCCTGATATAGCCTAATGCAACACTATAATGTTCTTGTTGCATTTTATTCTGGCGATAGGGTTAGAAAACGATGTGCCAAATGCGCCTGTTTGCACATCGCGCAAAAAAACGTCAAATAGTGATCACGTTAACATTTAACACATTCACTGCCAGCTGTTTTTTTTTACTGTAGGTAGCTTCTGCCAGAGGGTTTTTTTGAGGATTCTGGCTCATCTTTCAAGACCTGAGGATTCTTTTCTGCTAAGATTTTGTGAACACAAAATATCTAAAAAGAACTAATAGAATGTGTGCTTTCTCTGTCTAAAAGAGTTAGTTTGTAGAGTTAGTAGTTATGTAGGCATTAGCACTTGAATACAGCATGGTTTCAGCGTCTGAAAATTTAAGCTGAGATAAATAGCTTTTTGTGAAATTCGATAGAACAGTCACTTTAACCATTCATTTTTGGCATCAGTAAGACGTCAGACATCTAAACAATAGTTTTGAACAGTAATTTCCTCCATAACAGCAGGAAACACCCCTCTCCTTCAAACTCCTCCCTCCGTGTGTGTTCTTCTTGGCTGCAGCGGGCGTGTCACAAGCTCGTTTCTATTGCTGCTGCTGCTGTGCCTGTCTGCTGGCGGCCGCTGGGCAAGTCTGGATGGGCTCGCTCGTTTCTTGGAGTTTCGGTTGAGAGCTTTGATGAAGCTTTTGCGATTCTGGTCTTATTTATGCTGCGTGTTTCAAAGTGTGTTCCACCCGTAATCTATTATGCAAATTTGCAATCCCTCACCGCCAGCAATCAGCGCGAAAGCGAAAGCGTTTTCGCCAATCCATTCTACAGTATGAGAATGGTTTCATCGCGCATTCCCCTGCAGTTTTGGCTCTGCTTTTTCTAGTCTGGGAGAGCACTGTCGCCACTTAGTGGGTCGGTGGAATGGGTTGTACACGTTCGGTGGCTCCAATGTTTATATAAGAGATGTAAAAGGGTTAGATGCACATCCCACGGTCAAAAAAAAAAAAAAAAAAAAATTGACGTATTAACACGTCATTGGCAGTCAACCGTTGGATTTTTTTTGACGTATTAACACGTCATTGGCAGTGAACGTGTTAAACGCTTGAAAATGTGATTTTACAAGTGGGATTCAATCACTCCGCTTTCAATGTATTTCTCCCCACAAAAGTAATGTCTCGAATATAGAATATACAATATAACAGAAGCAATCTTTATCTTCTTCTTCTTTATCTTTATTGTTTATTGAAGCAGGGACAGTACACTAGTGTTTATTTTGTCGACTATTTTTTTATTTAGTCTTAGTCTTAGTCCCGTGTTAAATGTCCTTGTTAGTCTTTATCATATTTAGTCAACCTCATCCTGTTTTAATTTAGTCAAGTTTTAGTCGACTAAAAGTTTGAGCATTTTAGTCTCCGCTTAGTCAAATAAAACCATAAGTATTTTAGTCTAGTTTTAGTCAATGAAAACTGTTGAATCTGCTGATGCGCTTGCACTGGTAATTCGAAGCAGTGTTGGCAACTCTTTCCCAGGAAAAGTAGCTAATGGTGACTCTGCCCACCCGGGCCAGTGTCGGCGTATGGCGGTAGCAACGACAAGTGGACCGTATTTACAGTCCCTGCTCAGCCCGCAGCTGAGGGGAGAATGGAGGGAGGCTGGCTGTGCTGTGTGGAAAGCACTCAGGCTTCTCTGGATGTAGACACACTGGTGAAAGTGGGCCGGAACCGTCCGGTCCCACATGGAAAGAATCTATATGAACATATATGCAACTATATGCAACCTATATGCAACCTATATGCAGCATATATGAGCATATAGGCCATATATATGCCGCATATAGGTTGCATATAGGCCAGATTTAGGTGCATATATGCGCATATAGGCCACATTTATGCCGCATATAGGTTGCATATAGGCCAGATTCAGGTGCATATAAGTGCATATACCGGGCATATAGGTCTCCTATAGCTTCTTTATATCCACATATAGGTACTATATGTGCACATACAGGGCATATATGTCTCCTATATAGCTTCTTTATATACACATAAAGGCCCTATATGTTCATAATACAGGTCATATAGGTCTCACTTCTTTATATCCACATATAGGCCATATATGTACACAATACAAGGTATATGCCTCCTATATAGGTCATTTACAAATCTGTTTGTATACACTGTGTCATAATCCATATATACCCAGCGAGCACAAAACGTTTTTTCAACGTTGATTTTTAGTTTAAATCTGGGTGATATTGGGTTTGAACGTCTAAGACCTAATTTCACCCTCTTTTCAACCGGCTAAAATGCGGTTACAACGTAAACGTGTAAAAAAACACAATTTGGTTCATCATATTGTTAAAACATTTGTTGTAGTTTGGAATAGAGACAATATTGATAGTGTGTGAATTGGCATTTTATTGTCTTTTATTGTGTAATTGAGAGTTGAAATCTGGTCTACACGAAAACTACATTTCAACGCATTTTATGTCACATGAAATATCATAAATATGGGACTATAGGCTATGTGGTGCCAGCAAAAAGCTTCCAGGACACAACTATGGTTAATAGTTTAGCGCAATACTATAAAATAATGAATTCAGTTCCTGCAGCAACGCGCATGCGCAAGTACTTACTAGCTGTGACTGACTAGACCAAAGCAAGTCTGCACCGGTCTGCACCAAGTGCGGAACGAGGTGCTCTGGGCACACTATGTTATTGTAACACGAGGCTCTGTGTAGGCCTACCTCCTGAGTCTCTGGTGTTAAATGAAGTTAACCTCTGAAGCCGTACAGCCTACAGACTATAGATGCACACACACACACAACATAATTTTAGTCTGTTACATAATATGACTCGTACGCATCACATAAAATAACTTGTCCTCCCGATCGCTGACAATTGTGTAGTCTACGTTGTGTGCGAGAGAGTATATAATGTTATACTAACTCTCTGGTTAGTATAAGAAAATGTATAGCTCAGCATGTAGAGCGCAGTGGCTTGAACCTTGGAGAACGGGGTTCGAATCTTGTGTGCGCTGCTAAATTTTTAATTTAAGATCCTACATATAGGTACATATATGTACATAGGTTTCCCATATATGGTGCATACATAAAATTGGCCAATTTCCTATATTATATGTACATATAGGTACATATATGTACCTATACATACATATAGGTACATATATGTACATATAATATAGGAAATCGGCCAATTTTATGTATGCACCATATATGGGAAAACTATATGTGGCCCTATATTAAAACATATAGGGTACATATAGATTCTTTCCATGTGGGGTGCGCAGTTCTGGTAAGACTTTCGGTGCCTGAACGCCGTTGGGGGAAGACATGCAGCTGCCTGTCAATCAAAATCCGATTGTTGCAGAGTGCAGTCGATCCATAATTTCCAACAAGGAAATGCATGGCTGACGTTATGTCATTACTAATAAACAACAGTCTCTCTCATAAATTGCTTCTAAATTGTGCCGTGTATTAGACCTGGCTGTCAGTGGTTTTTAATCCGTGCTGTGTATGCTGATTTGCGCTTCCAGCACGCAGCTCCTGAATGCGCTGCTGCTGCCTGCGCTGCTGCTGCCTGCACTGGGCTGTGTCAAGTCTAGTCTCGCTTGCGGCTTGCCTCCGCTCCGCCAACAAAAACAGTTCCACCAGGATTGCACGAGTGTAGTTCCCAAGCAAGCAAGCAAGCAGAAACGGTAATATTTCCAACCACTGAGAGGCAGGCAGGCAGCGATGTGCCGCAAGGCATGGGTTTACTTTGTGGCAATTGTGGGGCGAGTAGCCTAAGCTAACAGGCTGGAGGAGGCGCAGTGAAATGGAGTGATACACACGAAGCGCTGTGAAATGGAGTGATAGCCTACACACACAGTGAAGTGCCAGCGCTGTTAACGTGAAATGGATGGCGGTAGGCAACTCTTGTCCAATCAAATTACTCGGCCGGAACTAACTGTGGTATAAAGGTGCGTTTGATTTATTGTTCCCGGACATTTTGCGACCAAATGCACCTACTTTATTAATGCAATTTGCACCGGGCAGCGGGCAAGGATGGATAATAAACGAGCCCAACATGTTTGCCATTGTTTTCAGAACAAAAGGAGCAGAAACATGCAACGAACAATAACTCAAATGTTTAAGAGGAAGGAGAGAGATAAAGAAGCAGATAATGGGCTAAAGTTAGAAGAAGAGAGCAAATTGAGGGCCAGAGGGAAGAGGCAGAGCCTCTGCAAAATGAAAACCCACCCTCAGATGCAAATACAGGTGATGATGCTAATTTAGACCAGAGAATGGACATGAAGTTAGCTTAATTAGCAAACTAGACAGTGGCTTACTCAGAACACAGTCTGTGTGCATACAGTACAACATTTTGTATGTATCCTACACATTGTAGGATACATTTTGAGATATTTTATTTTACTAATAATCTGGTCATTAATTTATCTGCCCACTGTTCTGACAATTCAAAGACAGAGACTGTTTGACTGTTGATGAATTTAGTTGTAAATGTTATTCTAATTTAATTAAAACAGTTGAGGGCCAGAGGGAGGAAGAGGAGACTCAACAAGAAGCAGCAGGTCCCTCCTCAGAAGAAAGAACAGGCGATGGGGGTGGGAGGAGAACAATATGAAACGATGAAGGTTGGGGTAGTAGCCTATAGTTCCTGCAAGAAATTCAAACCACTTTCACCCCTGTGTAGACAAGCAAGTAGCTGTACATTTTGGGAACACAATGCCTCATACACATAGATAAGACCCTTAGCTAAGACTGGGCGGGTTCTGTTGTAACTACTGTAAATGTTTTTGAGACAGCTAAATGTCAGCTAGATCTATAATGCTGCAGCACAGGAACCTGAACTGCTGCATTGAGGGGGGGGGGGCAGTCTATAATTAGTGTTAATTTTGTCGTCTATTTTTAAATTTAGTCGTAGTCTTAGTCCTGTGTCAAATGTCGTTGTTAGTTTTTATCATATTTAGTCAACCTCATCCTCTTTTTGTTTAGTCAAGTTTTAGTCTACTAAAAGTTTGAGTATTTTAGTCTCGTCTTAGTCAATGAAACTAAAAGTCTGAACATTTTAGTCTCGTCTTAGTCTTGGGGAAAAAGGTGGTCGACTAACATTTTTCGTCATAGTTTTCGTCGACGAAATTAACACTACAGTACACAATAAATATATTGCACCAGAGATAGCTAAAAGCTAAATTGCATCTGTAGTCCCTGGGCACACAGAGTCCTGTGCGCACACAGTACATATCAAATACAGCAATTAAAGGAAAAAAATGATACTTACTATTAGCAAGATACAACATATACAATGCGCATAACAGTAAAAATAGAACATAGAGGTAGATAGCTATTCTACCTCAACACACCTAACGTCATCAACACCTCCACACGCTCGCTCAGTCAGTCCACGCTTTGGACATGAGCCTGATACCTTCTAAACAAGAGGCGCTCTGCGAGCGACACGGACACGGTACTTTGGGCTTGGGTCTGTAAGATCTGTGTTCACGCTCACAACGGACAACTGTGTCTATACATACAGCCCATCCAAGTGATGTGTGGATCTGTTCAGGAGTTCACTGCAGGTTTAGAAAGGGCATGCAGCCTGTTGTCATCAGACAGGGTACAGTATAACAGTGCTCTTACCTTGTGTCTGAAGGTCCAGGTTCATTACTGAAGTCTGGAGGATCACCTATAGACCAGTCACTCTTCATAGACAGACAGCTGGGTACTGGAGACTCTGCTCTCTGTCTGTGGTGCTGAACTCTGGAAACACAAATGTTTTATACATATCATTAGTTCTAGTAAAGACAGAAAACTATCCTGCAATGTTGCACATCATCCGTTTTTCTGCACATCTGGAGTTTTTGATAACATGGCCTTTTGATGAGTGTCCAGGATGCCAGATCTCATCATTTGTTATATACAAACAATACGTGTAGTAGTTTGATATTTAATAATTTAATAAATTTAATAAATTTAATAATTTTCATAATTATATATGTATATGAAGTTCTAACGGAAGTTCAGTCAGGAAGACTATGATCTGCACTTTGCTCTTCCTCAGTTCACTTCTTATTTCTCCACCCCTTCAAATCTGATCACGTGCTCAAAATAGCCTGTCAACTTCCAGGCTTCAATTGACCTATCGCTAAGCCACGCCCCGAATGCAGACTAGCCAATCACAGCACGTGCAGCTCTACAATACACTCGGACATTCTCAGCTTAGAGTTCCATAGAGAAGCACTAGAAAACGCGAGTTTCCTCTGGTTTTATGCAAACTCCACACAGAAAGGCCCTTTTGACGACCCCACCCGGGCGGTGGGCACTCGAGGACATGTGGACGGGCACGCATTCCTTCAGCGTTCACAGCGTCCCAGGTGAGAATCGAACCCAGGACCTCCTAGCTGTGAGGCGACAGCTCTACCACTGAGCCACCATGCCCCCAAATGGGGGTTATGGGGTTTTATACATTTATAAGTTGAAAAAATGGTCAAACGATGTGCATGGGGGTAAATGCAACATTACGAGGTATCCTGGGAGGCCAGGCAATTGATAATATTAAACTAGTAAACGTAGATCCACTCACATCCACAATGCTACTGTTTTGGAGTTAAATCTGCAATCGGGGTGACAGCGAGAGGACGAGTCTTCTCCCTCATTTGGCTTCCATGATCCAAAAGGTATCATAAAATCATTATTTATTTATTTATTTTTTATTTAACCTTTATTTAACCAGGAAGTCCCTTGAGATTGAAATCTCTTTTCCGAGGGAGACCTGGCCAAGACAGGTCAGTTACAAGTCAGTTACAGTTACAAAATTAAAATTAAAATACAAATAAAACAGACAATTTATACAAACATCGAATACACAAGAGACTAAAATCCAACTCAGTTTAGGCAGTTGCATTTCTCGGTTACAAAGACTTTTAACATGGCTTTAAATGTCCCCAAAGAGACTAGGTTAGTTAGATGAAGAGAGCTCTGCAGATTATTCCAGGACCAGGGAGCAGCTCTGTGGAAACTCTTGGGACCTGGTATGAAAGCCACCTGGTGGAACGAAGCTGTATAGTGATGGAGGTCTGCGTCAGGAGATTACATCAATATAAAGGGATCATGGTATTCAGAAAGTCGGCAAAATAAAATGCTGAATTATGCGAGTTTCCAGTCATTACGTTATGCGCGTGGAGTTGGTGAAGAGGTAGAGAGGAGAGGCTGGCCAGCGAGACTAGTGAAGAGGAGGCACATTGATTGATGTGATTACAACATCGCCAGACACCAGTCAAACCCTAAAACGAGGGAATTAATCCCGTTCTCCAAATAAATGTGAGGTAGTCTAAAGAGAAAAGATCCAGGAGGAAAACATGATGTTAAAAGCTGTAAACTGTGCCTCTGCTGATCTGCTACACCACCACCCATGCGTGCGTGCCGTTGTCTCGCTACCGGGCAGCCGTTAATGTCGAGCCCTGTATCAGCAAATCGGATTTGCCTGTAATGTGAACATGGCCTAAGTGTCCAAATGTTCATGTCATTCTGGCCAATACTCCACTTCTGTTATAGCATTTCAGTCTGGAATATGGAATATCTTTCAATAATCTATGATTTAGCTGCTAAATTGTCAAATACCGCCGTCTGCTTGCTACCCAGGCACTTATATGTATGTACTTAACTAACTAACTATCCGGTGTGCACAACATTGTCAGACTAAACTCCGGCTGACACCCCAAAAACCTACAATCCGCTACAGAAAAATGTATATTGATTGTTTATTAACTGGCCCCTGGCCTTCTATCATTTCACGAAAGTGGCCCCCGGGCAAAGCAAGTTGAGTATCCCTGGCCTGGCCTACATAGTCCTGTTCAAAAAGGCTGGCTTTACTACTCACTCCCTTGATTTCTAAGTAGTTCTGATCTTGGAACATTAAATGATTGTGAGTCACATTAATTGTGAGTAACGAGCAGATGTGAGTTTTTCTCCCCTCGCTCTCTCCTTCCCTCTCTCAAATTTAGCTAGAAGCCAAGGTATGGCGGCTGCCATAGCTTTCCATACTGAAATGACACATTTGGCCTCCAAATTGCCATAGTTTTTGCACCTAATTTAGTGGTTGTATTTTGCCTAGCACAGAAATAACTTGACAGGCTGTGATGTACTTTTAGATGTTTCAATACAGACATCACATGAAACCCATGACCAAAATATGCATACACCCTGCCCCACCATCTAATTTCCCTCTACTGCCTACTACAGGCAGATAAGAGGATTACCTGGCTTTGTTCATGTAAATACACCACTAGCTTAGAGTGTCTGTCACATTTGCTGAATGTCCTATCCACCTTGGCTGCTCCCCCCTCAAATGTCCCTCTATCTGCAAAAGCAATACTACAGAAAGACGAGGATGATCTCTGTTTATGTAAAGTAACCATTCAACTGTTGATGTCTCAGAAACTGCCTCTGTATTGATCTTGATTATCATATGGTCTTTGAGATGGTGGGGACAAGATAAAACTCTCTCGTAACTCTCTCGTAACGGACAAGCCCGTCTTTTATTGTCACACGAACACCACAACACATGCATGCGGCCACAACACACTCATGCTGACGGTGGCCGGTGAAAAGTGTCCTCTGCATTTAACCCATCCAGGCATGTCCTTTCCTCCGGGGGGCAGGCCAGGAGCAGTGGTCGCTTTCTCGTACAGCGCC
Source organism: Poromitra crassiceps (assembly GCF_964638095.1). Taxonomy (NCBI): domain Eukaryota; kingdom Metazoa; phylum Chordata; class Actinopteri; order Beryciformes; family Melamphaidae; genus Poromitra; species Poromitra crassiceps. The sequence goes on from NC_139645.1 coordinate 20,610,700, forward strand.
CGGGGACCAACTTCGGATGTTGTCGTCACTGGTCGGATGACGATGACGATCTGATCTTCTGCATGTTTTTAGTGGGGGGGTTATATACGGAGGAGCCCCCTGGGGGGTACGGGGAGAACATGCAAACTCCACACAGAGAGAAAGGCCCTTACGACGAGATACCCCACCTGGGCAGTAGGCACTGAAGATATGGGGGGGAACACAACCACAGCGCCCACAGTGTCCCAGGCGAGAATCGAACCCAGGACCTTCTGACTGTGAGGCGACAGCGCTACTGACTGCGCCACCGTACCCCCGGATGGGAGACAATGTGCATGTGACCTCTAGTGACTGGCCTGACACGCCCCCCCGATACGCCCCCCGGCCCCCCCAAGTTCAGATGCGTTCCGCTGCCTATGCCACAAACTAACGTTGCACGTCCATATTTGTAATAAGATCGATGTGCGAGCATAGCCGTGGCAAAGTACTTTTAATTGGTGGGTGCTGCTCGAGGGGGGGGGGGGTGTTGGTACTGGCTCGTGGAACCAGATTTACGATGACATAAGGACAGACGATGTCGTTTACTCTGGAATAAAAAATAGGCTCCACACCATCGACATGCTCCACACACACGAGCAGCGAGGCTAAACTTTCCAGAGGAAAAAAGCAGCACGGAGATTCTGGAATAAAACAGGAGGAGACAGCTGTCAAGTGCAATAGCCATATAAGCAAGCACCTCCATATGACAGACACGTCTTATCCTTCTTCTGCTAGAACCGCCCAACTCTTCCTTGGATTGGGTTAGGTTAGTGTCCTCTAGTAAGAGAGTGGCGTCAGCGGAGGACCAAAATGCGAGACTCATTAGCCAATGAACAGCCAGGAATGGGTCTCGCGCTACTTTTGCATGCTAAAATAAAGCTGATAATGTACAATTTGATTCAAGGGATGAAAACCCCTTTCAAAGTACAACACAAACTGTCTATTTTGCTGCAACTAGACAGTGCTGCTTTTTTTACTCAAGAGTTCCACTTTCTACTTCCTGGAAAAAAACTGGCCCATTGGAGTGAATGGAGATGTCGGAACTCTTCTATTCTACAACAGCATGAGTGAATACTGGATTCTGATTGGCTAGCAACAGTGGTAAATACGCCAACAACCCACAGTTCGGCTCCAACCGCAATATCACTCCGTTCCCTGTGCTGACTCCGCCCACTGTTAGCCTGCAGTCTGCAAATCTTCAACAAGGAAATGGCCGATCTCTAACACAAGAAAATGTCTGATTTCGTAGTAACGTTTGATTTACTGGGTGGATTGAGTTTTGAGCAGTGGTTAGATGAAGATGAAGGTGAAGTGAACAAAGAACGACATGGTGAAATTGGGGAGAGAGAACTGGTTGAGCTTGAGTTGTCACGAGTTCGGACTAGCGGGATGTCGGACTAACGGGAGGTCGGACTAGCGCCCGGACCCCGAACCTGGGACTGTCAAACAAACAAACGCCCTCTGCCGTCACCAGATATCAACACACCACCACCATAACGGGCTGCTTTAGATAACTGTTTAAATAACTGTACTTTTACAGGCAATGTATCAATAACTGTGAATCCCGTTAAGGAATAGGTTAGTTGTTTTTTGGCTCAAAGGCAACTAAATGTTTAGTGCAATCATTGATCTTGTGTATGGAACTATATTCTGTGGCGGAAGGATAAATGTATTCTGAAACCAGTAATGATTGTAAATAAATGAATTGGATGTTACAATTGTGTATTTTTTATTTTGGTAGCTGTTGTAGAAAACAAATTTACCACTCGAGGATCGGGGGTTGTGGGCTGATTTACCACTGGTACAGGGTTTATAGCACTCGGCTTCGCCTCGTGCCACAACCCTGTACCAGTGGTAAATCAGCCCACAACCCCCTCTCTCTCGTGGTAAATTTGTTACTTATAAGGCTCTGGGTTAGGTTTAGGCATGAGGAGTGACGATTGGTTAGTTTAGGTTAGTAAGCCAATCAAAGGCAGAATAGGGCGGGTCATGCTGTCGGGAGTTTTCTGAAACGGGAGGGGAGGGGATTGACTGGATGGACTGGAGGTATAACGCAGTGAAAGCTCTGGAGAGATTGAAGTCGGCAAAACGGTTAATTGCAGTTAATTAATTTTAACCGGTTACGTTATTAACGGCAGTTAACCGACTTTTGGTTAACTGTTTACATCCCTAACCAGAATATATTACAAATCTGTGCACATGGTTTACTAATCAAGGGGCACGGTTTAGGTGGAAAAGTAAAGCCGTGTCCACTGAGCTACCATATTGTTTTTGTAGCAGGCGACCCATAGGGGGCTCCACAGTTCTCCTTATTGCACTATGTTTATAGAGTAATAATGCTGCTGTGTGTGCAATATTCACTCCTTCAGCACATCAATGTGTCAATTGCTTTCGTCATTGTTCCTGTCATCTTGTCAATGTACAGGTTTGATAGAGAACTAGTGAAATAACTGGTGCCCTCATACATGAGTTTGCATCCCTGACATGAGGAAAATCCTCTGGTGTAAAGTAGAGAGAGAGAGAGAGAGAGAGAGAGAGAGAGAGAGAGAGAGAGAGAGAGAGAGAGAGAGAGAGAGAGAGAGAGAGAGAGAGAGAGAGAGAGAGAGAGAGAGAGAGAGAGAGAGAGAGAGAGAGAGAGAGAGAGAGAGAGGACATGCAGCATTGTGTCTTCATCCTCAGTTAATGATATTGCATCAGGTAGGCTTACAGTATAACAGTCCTCTTACCTTGTGTCTGAAGGTCCAGGTTCATTACTGAAGTCTGGAGGATAATTTTTAGACCAGTCACTCTTCATAGACAGACAGCTGGGTACTGGAGACTCTGCTCTCTGCCTGTGGTGCTGACCTCTGGAAACACAAATGTTTGATACATATATAATATATCATTAATTATAATAATAATAATAATGATAATAATAATAATAATAATAATAATAATAATAATAATAATATATCAATATATCATTAGTTCTAGTAAAGACAGAGAACATTGTTTCTGCAACTCTGCAAAGCAGACATGAAGAGAAATGTACAAAGCAATGAGTGAGGGTTAATTCCAATGCTTCAATTCACTGCAGTGTTCCCCTATATACATTCTGGAGCTCTGGAAATATGGCCGCTGCTGCTGCTGCTGCTGCTGTGTGTTTTGGGGGGGTCGGGGTAGAGGAGAAGAGATGACAATTCAGAATAAAAGACACGCTCGTGCTGTCGCTCGCTGGTGATGAACAAACTCTAAATATCACAGCATGTGTTTGAAGCAGGCTGCAAAAGGAGAAGTACTCAGGGAGAAGATACAGGGTTCCAAAAGCACGCACAAATCGCTTGAGGAACAGTTTCTTCCCGCAGGCCACGAGACTCCTTAACATACACAAATAGTGTAGTAGCCGCACTGTACCGTACTGTAGCTGCTACCATTACGTATGTCTAACGTTTAATTGTATGTTTAATAAGGAATATGCTATTTGCACCTGTATGTCAAATACGCCGAATTTAAAATGCCGAGTTTAATTGTATGTTTAATAAGGAATATGTTATTTGCACCTGTATGTCAAATACGCAGAATTTAAAATGTTTAAGCACGTCTAAAGTATGCACACGACATGTGCACCTATGTGCAGTGAATATGCCACTGTCTCTGACTGGTCTTATCACTATACTGCCTTATTGCTTGATGTGTCTCTTGTTGTTTTTGCACTCATATGCCCTGTTATATTTGTACTATGTTGTAAACGGAGTCCACAGCACAAGAATTTCACACGTGATACTTGTACCATGGAGTGACAATAAAAATCTTGAATCTTGAATCTTGAAAAACAATCCTACATTTTGCACGAGACCAGTGTTGCTAACTTAACGCTTTCTGCTCTATATTTAGCTACTTACCAGACCCCCCTAGGCTAGCGCCTTTATTTCCAAAATGCACCTAGCGCCAAATCTGGCTACTTGTTCTGACCAGGTGAAGCAGTGTTGAATTGAACGGATTTTGCATTTAAATTGGTGTGGCTGCTGCTGGGTTTTCTCTCTCTCTCTCTCTCCTCATCTCTGCCTGTCTGACACACACAGCGCTTCAGTGGAGCCGCTCTCGCTTTTTCACCATACATGAGTTTGCATCCCCGACATGAGGAAAATCCTCTGGTGTAGAGTAGAGAGAGAGAGAGAGAGAGAGAGAGAGAGAGAGAAGACAGAGAGAGTAGAGAGAGAGAGAGAGAGAGAGAGAGAGAGAGAGAGAGAGAGAGAGAGAGAGAGAGAGAGAGTGCGTGTGTGGGACGTACTGAGCTGCAGGAATCGCAGTGTTTATGCGAGACAGACTTTTAATTACATTTTTCAATGTAGACGACATCAGAGATATATTTCAGAAACAATTCTCCACTCCATGAAAAAACCTTCAACGTATTATTTATGTGACAACATGGAGTGGCGATGTGCCAAAAAGTGAGCGCCTGTTTTTACACGTCGCCCAAAAGCCGGCCAGTCAAATAGTGGTCGCAGTGACGTTAAACGGTGGAAAAGGCGATTTTACAAGTGGCATTCAAGTCATATCTGACTAGTTTTCAATTCAGTTCTCCCCACAAAAGTGATCTCTCCAATATACAGTATAGCTATCGGATCAGCAGCCTTTTTGATATGAAGTGTCACTTTCAAATGTGCTTGTCAATCAGAGTTCCACACCAACATTAATGACTCACAAATCAAAATGTAAATCTCTAACAGATCTGTAATGTTATTCCATCAAAAATCAGGACATTGAAATGAAAGCATTCTAGAAGATACACAGCACGGTCTCTCTCTGTCTTCCACGCTGCTATTTTTCATCTGCTGTCTGCAACCAATCAGAGGCAGAGTAGAGTGGGTCACTACCGTAAATATCCTACATAACGTGCCGCGCAACTGCAAATGTCTGAAATGGTAATTTGGCACTTCAACATCAAAAATCAATAAAAAATAAATTTCACACTTGCTACTGTGCGCTGCCCTGCCACTGCTTACCCCTTTGTGTGCCAGAGGTGGCACCCGTGCCATAGGTTGCTGACCCCTGATATAGCCTAATCAATGCAACACTATAATGTTCTTGTTGCATTTTATGCTGGCGATAGGGTTAGAAAACGATGTGCCAAATGCGCCTGTTTGCACATCGCGCAAAAAAAAACATTTAAACGCTTGAAAATGCGATTTTACAAGTGGGATTCTATCATATCCAACACGCTTTCAATGTATTTCTCCCCACAAAAGTAATGTCTGGAATATATAGAATATACAATATAACAGAGGCAATCCATCCTCAACACACCTAACGTCATCAACACCTCCACACGCTCGCTCAGTCAGTCCATGCTTTGGACATGAGCCTGATACCTTCTAAACAAGAGGCGCTCTGCAAGCGACACGACACGGTACTTTGGGCTTGGATCTGTAAGATCTGTGGTCACGCTCACAACGGACAACTGTGTCTATACATACAGCCCATCCAAGTGATGTGTGGATCTGTTCAGGAGTTCACTGCAGGTTTAGAAAGGGCATGCAGCATGTTGTCATCAGACAGGGTACAGTATAACAGTGCTCTCACCTTGTGTCTGAAGGTCCAGGTTCTTTACTGAAGTATGGAGGTTGACCTTTAGACCAGTCACTCTTCATAGACACCCAGCTGGGTACTGGAGACTCTGCTCTCTGCCTGTGGTGCTGACCTCTGGAAACACAAATGTTTCATACATATCATTAGTTCTAGTAAAGAGTTTTTGATAACATGGCCTTTTGATGAGTGTCCAGGATGCCAGATCTCCTCATTTGTTATATACAAACAATACATGTAGTGGTTTGATATTTAATAATTTAATACATTTAATAATTTTCCTAATTATATATGTATATGAAGTTCTAACGGAAGTTCAGTCAGGAAGACTATAATCTGCACTTTGCTCTTCCTCAGTTCACTCCTTATTTCTCCACCCGTTCAAATCTGCTCACATGCTCAAAATAGCCTGTCAACTTCCAGGCTTCAATTGACCTATCGCTAAGCCACGCCCCGAACGCAGGCGAGCCAATCACAGCGCTTGCAGCTCTACAATACACTCGGACATTCTCAGCTTAGAGCTCCATAGAGAAGCACTAGAAAACGTGAGTTTCCTCTGGTTTTATGCAAACTCCACACAGAAAGGCCCTTTTGACGACCCCACCCGGGCGGTGGCCACTCAAGGACATGTGGACGGGCACGCATTCCTTCAGCGTTCACAGCATCCCAGGTGAGAATCGAACCCAGGACCTTCTAGCTGTGAGGCGACAGCTCTACCACTGAGCCACCATGCCCCCAAATGGGGGTTATGGGGTTTTATACATTTATAAGTTGAAAAAATGGTTAAACGATGGGCATGGGGGTAAATGCAACATTACGAGGTATCCTGGGAGGCCAGGCAATTGATAATATTAAACTAGTAAACGTAGATCCACTCACATCCACAATGCTACTGTTTTGGAGTTAAATCTGCAATCGTGGTGACAGCGAGATGAGTTTTCTCCCTCATTTGGCTTCCATGATCCAAAAGGTATCATAAAATCATCCTGGTATTCAGAAAGTCGGCAAAATAAAATGCTGAATTATGTGAGTTTCCAGTCATTACGTTATGCGTGTGGAGTTGGTGAAGAGGTAGAGAGGAGAGGCTGGCCAGCGAGACTAGTGAAGAGGAGGCACATTGATTGATGTGATTATAACCAGTCAAACCCTAAAACGAGGGAATGAATCCCGTTCTCCAAATAAATGTGAGGTAGTCTAAAGAGAAAAGATCCAGGAGGAAAACATGATGTTAAAAGCTGTAAACTATGCTGATCTGCTGATCTGCTACACCACCACCCATGCGTGCGTGCCGTTGTCTCGCTATGAAAAACATCTACATTATTTAAGGTTTCTTGATCATACAGAGGTACATGAAATAGATTACCAGGCGCCACTCTTCAATTCGGCATATATATCCACGGAGAGGCTACTCTAAAGGCCCACACGCACAGGGAGCAAATCTTGATCAAGATCTTCCCCTATAGCGCACTGCAAGCATCAGATCTGAAATGTATAGCCTACACCACAGAATGACAGAACCATCACTATTTGGGGGAAATGGCCACTAATTTATATGTAATCAGGCACAATTGACCGATTAAAAAAAGTTGTTATAGTTTTGAGCCCGGTCATAAGCCTCTCCTAACATGAACTGCGGATTATAACCGTAGAATCAGGTCAGTTACCCTGCTAGACATGACTCAATAAACTGCTCAATCACTTTCTAAACATGGGGAGAAGCTCCGGCGCGGTTTGGAGCACAGTGCTGCTGCCTGCTACTGCAGAGGAAAGGTAGGCTACAAAATAGGCTACAATTCTCTCCTCTCGTCTCGATCAAATGATATGTTTTGAATGCATTTATTCCTAGTATTCTTCTCAGAGATCGACTTTGCAGCGGGAAATATAGCCTATTTTGTGTTCGTCACGTCAATCTGGGCAAGCTTGGGATAGAGGCTGTTGGATCATCCTACCTGTTTCCCGTGCAGAGGAGGAGAGAGAAAAGGCAGCGCTGCAGCGGGAAATGACGCAATTCTGTCCAAATGTATTCTAATCTAATCTCATCATGACATCCAGGGATAGGCTATGTTTTTCTAGCCGATGTGTTTAGAACATTATTGTCACGTTGTAGTCTTGCCAGTGTAGCATATTTAGCCTGCTGTATTTAAACTGCCGTGGGATTTGAGGAACACTTATCGAGACAGAGACGAGATGGGGATGGAAGTGGGCAGAGAGGGAGGGGGGAGCAGAGCACTTTGGTCGCTGCTGGAACCTCGTTTGACGCTCCAAAATGGAAACAGGTTGAGAGTACGAGCGTCAAGACAGTTTGACGCGCGTCAGAACGCTCTTGGTGCTCTTGGTGTTCCCCCGTTTAAAACAATGGGTGGGCTTCCAAACGCTGGGATCTGACGCTCCCTGTGCGTGTGGGCCTTAAGTGTATGTCAATTCTGGATGTGAGTCGTCTGTTATCCCCGCCTGCTGTCTTCCTCCGTTAAAAAGCTTGATTAAAGATTTGCTAAAGCGCACGCACGTATCGCATTTCTTTTTATAGATAGCTTTAAATGCTGTAGGCTACTATACCATGGCATAGTGAAGTACTTTCTGATGGCTTCTAGACGATATCAGGGCTCAAAAAGTTGTGAAGAGCGTCTTGGGATATAACTTTGACAGTGACGGCTGCCATTTATTCTAGTCAGTCTGCCTTGTGTTTGTCTGAGTGAGGACGGGGGGTGGGGCTTAGCGATAGGTCAATTGAATAATCAGCTGTTTGCTGCCTGGTCTCTATTATCCAATAGCATAGCGTCACATCACCTCTCACCCCCACACACCTCCATTGTAAGCCTATCACATTGCTTTTCACCCCTCATCGTAAGCCTATCACATGGCTGTTGTGCTATTAAATATGCTTGTTTCTGTCCATTCAGCCTCTCAACCTTGCTGCTGACAGTCTCTCACACTCCACCTCCCCTTCTCCACCCAGTCTTCACAGACCCATCAGATTCTTCAGTCTGAAGACTCTCATCAGTCTCACAAGGAGAGGCATCACCATCACCACCACCAGTATCTAGACTCTACAGGGGATATATCTGGCTGCTGCTCATGGCTGATGCAGCTCTATCTCAATATCTCCCTGTGGTGTCTAAGCGCCAAAGACTATTAACAATACCTCATTCTCATCACATTTTCTGTAATTCATCATTCATTCACTATTGTAATAAACATTATTTTATTCATTCTCTGGTCTCTAGTCTCTCCTGATTGAAATATTTTCATGCTGTCATCTTTCATGTCATCTGTTTTTAATGCATTTTCCTTTTGAATTTTAGAAGTATTCCCACTAATTTGTTTTGAGAAGTTTGTTTTTCCTTCAGATGCTGAGCAATTCTGAATAATCACAGTGACATTGAACCAATGCCCCTGCTAGAATATTTAAAGTTTCCCTTTCTCATATTTTCAAAAATGATTTGTTCAAAGTACTTTGGATAAAACACAGAAACAGATCTATAGTTTGCATCATTGTGTTCGGCTGCAATTACTTTGAGCATCCTAATAAGTTGACATGTTGTCATGTAATCAGGTTGTATCAGGTACTGCAGGCTATGGTATGTTGTCATCAGTCCCCATTACAGCCAGTCTCTTTTTGAGGCCAATGCGGAAGTTGCCATACTCTCAAATGGCCAGTGGGGGGCGCAGCTTGTGTAACATCATCCCTGAACGTCCATTCAACTCTATGTGAAACGAGCCAACTTCTCTCTCGGTCTCTGTCTTAAATAAACACTTTACAAATGAGTTTATGGTCTGAAAAAACAATTTCAAGTATTTTTCATGCTCTCAAGGCCCCAGTTTTTTTAATTATAGCCCCATTCCGAGGAAAATAGGCGATATACTTTGGATATTGGGAAACAGTAATACTTCCGCCCGTTAGAGGCAGCAATGTGCCGCAAAGGCATCTAGTCTGCGGAAAGTACACGAATAAGAAAACCTAGCAAAACAAGGCTAGTATGGCTAGCAGATAGCAAGTCATACTTTAGCAAATTATCAGAAAATATGATATTTTAATAATGTTAGTAGACACACGTAACTGTATAGATGGCATACATGTAACGTGACGCTCATAACATGGCGGACCATTTAACGTTATCTAACGGTATGTAAAGTAGCCTAACGTTAAATGGTCTGTCCATGTTATACAGTAAGCGTCATAAGGTTATATGTCAACGTGACATAACATCACAAGTTTTTGCAGACATGAATGCTGTTGGTCGTTTGTTCAATTTGCTTTTCTGTATGGTATTGGACATTTAAAAATGATACATACTTGTCTTGAGGCATCCGCCAAGCTCAGCAATTTGTTATCCTTATTTTAAAACATACTTTATCAGATCGATAGAACTCAACATAGCCTAAGGTCTTGCACTAATATGTCTACTGGTAAATTAGGCATATATAGATAATCTACCAAGCAACACTTGATACAAATATAGGTAACCATTTCACAGCAGTACAGCCTACCATGGTGGAAAATTAACCATTCTTTAAGTTTGAATGATATCAAAATATATGTTGCATGGTGTAGCCTTTGTTTATGTCGAATTGTTACAGCTAACCATATTTCAATAAATATAAATCATTCGTTGATTTGAAGCAGTCGGTTGGTTCTCCATCTTCATTCTTCTTCCTGGTCATTTGGTCGAAGCTGGTTCACTCGACATCAAATATCTTTATATCACATCTTATTAACAACCTGCCTGCTCTGACCAGACAACTATAATGGGCTTGTTCTATGAGATTTGCGGTACATTCGGGTACATGATTTAATTAGCACATAGCCTACACAACAAGGTTCTTTGTTGGCAATGTTTATTGACAAAAACACACTGGCAGATACATACCAAATGGTTCAAAGTAAATATATCAAAAGTCTCAAATCTGTCAGCATTTAGCTTATGTTATTGCAATATCTTAGGTTGAACAACTGATGATCAGCAATATTCTCACAGTAATATGCACATGGGAATCAAAACGTAGCATTCATTTTCACAAATAATTTGACCAAGGGACAATGTGCCTCTGTTCTGTTGTGCTGTTCCTGCTCCACCATGGTACTCCGACGGCCATCCCTTGAAGAAACAAACGACACCGTGTTATATTAATTACTATAACATAACGCCACCAAATTTCAGTTAAAGTAGGCTATAACGGTGCTCACACGTTAGCACACGATGCTAATCGAGCTAGCGTTAGCTTACAAACATGAGCATCACTCAAACAGTCCAACGAGTCCAACATAGCAGAGCACCAAGTGCGCGACCAAATCCACCTCAGTTATAAATTTTAGAGTTTGCCCAGAGATAAGTATAATAGCAGTTTACCTTGTGGAGGCTTAGCAGCAGCTAGCAGGCTGGAGACTCACACCAGGCACAATGCACCAGGATCACACCACACCATGGTCTCTTGGCCAGGCCCCGGACAAAACGGTGGTCGGCTGGCTGGACTCCTACTCGCCCATACCTTCGGACTAAAAGTTATTATATTTGTTGTCCTGGACCATTTCACCACTGCAACCAGCCAGCCAGCGAGCAAGCTAGCAAACAGAAGCGAACAACAAGATGGCAGTCGTTCAAGCCTGTGAGACAAATTCGGAAACTCCCCCGGCAGCCGCTAGGGGCAGCCGCCCCCTCCTCCTCCTTCTTCTTCTACTAGTGTTTTAACAGCCCTCTCTCCCCGTACTTCCGTGTAAAGTTAATCCATTCAACCAATCAACGATGAGCAGGAAGCGGGAGATTCAAGCCTCATTTTCTGCTATCAAAACCCAATGGGTGACGTCACGCTGACTTTATCCAGATCTATATGTACTATCAATGGTTGTCATGTAATCAGGTTGTATCAGGTACTGCAGGCTATGGTATGTTGTCATGTAATCAGGTTGTATCAGGTACTGCAGGCTATGGTATGTTGTCATGTAATCAGGTTGTATCAGGTACTGCAGGCTATGGTATGTTGTCATGTAATCAGGTTGTATCAGGTACTGCAGGCTATGGTATGTTGTCATGTAATCAGGTTGTATCAGGTACTGCAGGCTATGGTATGTTGTCATGTAATCAGGTTGTATCAGGTACTGCAGGCTATGGTATGCTGTCGTGTAATCAGGTTGTATCAGGTACTGCAGGCTATGGTATGTTGTCATGTAATCAGGTTGTATCAGGTACTGCAGGCTATGGTATGCTGTCATGTAATCAGGTTGTATCAGGTACTGCAGGCTATGGTATGTTGTCATGTAATCAGGTTGTATCAGGTACTGCAGGCTTACAGTGTAAGCAGTCTTACTTTGTGTCTGAGGGTCCATGTTCATGTTCATTACTGGAGTCTGGCTGAAGATCTCTCACAGACAGACAGCTGAGTGCTGGAGGCTCTGCCCCGCCCTCCTCTTCCTCAAACACACTCATCTTCTGGACTTCAGTAACACTGTACACACACACACACACACACACACACAAGGAGCATAAGGAGCCCAGCCGGCATGTAACAATGCAGTAATAATGCAAAGTAACTTAAATGAAAGTAACTAGTAATATGTAGTATAAATACATTCTTGAAGTAACTTGTCTAACACTGACACACACACACACTGACACGCACACACACTGACACGCACACGCACACACACACACACACACACACACACACAGGTAAGTTAGTGTCACCTCATTTTCGATAAACACGTCTAATTAAAAACAGTGTGTATTAATCGGTGGATCTGCTTTTTTTAATGTAGATCATTGTTATTATCTCATAATTGTGATGTAATGATCTGAACCAAACAGTGGAGATGTTGATGTGAGCTTGTATTTAACAGAAGGTCAACATGACTCAGCTGTTTAATTTAATCCAGTTTGATATCTGTCTTGATCTGAGACTCTGAGAGAAGCTGTCATTAGTTTGTCCACTAATAAATCATTTACATCTCAGACACTTTACTGTAGTTTAACACCTGTACACTTCATTCAACACCCTGCAGCCACTGACCTGATGTCCACACATCACTTTTTATTTTATTAGTAATTTATTCACTGATTTAGGCTATTCTTTATAAGAATGTATTAAACATTAGTCCTCGTGTTGTTTCCCTCCTTAATGACATGTAGTTTTATTTGAGGTTTATAATTGTAACTAAGCAGTTGTTGGTTCAGTTTGTTTTTCACCTGCACTAAAATACAGCAGAATGCAGGATGTCTTTGTAACTAAAAGGTTCCTGGTGGGCGACTACAGACCCCCTTAAAAAGTGGCCTGACCTGGGCTAAATGTAAAGAGCCAAAGTCTTACCCCCTTCCTGCTTATAGGCACACAAACCAAGGGATTTCAACCACGATTTATGTCCCCATCAAATTCGTCAAATGCTTAGAAGAAATGTTGGTCTCGCTCCCGTCTTCCGGTGGCCTGTGCTGCAGTGTTTTCATTCCCCCACAGAAATGCAACAGTAGGCAGTCGCTAGTAGCTACGAGTTAGAGAAAACAATAAGAAACACGACCAAACAAAGTGTTTGTTTTTAGCTAACGCTCGTTACTCGTGTCGCCCATGTTTTCTAAACGGAACGCAAGAATTGAGCTGAATGTTTTTTCTGGTGCACAGCACGGTTTTCCGCCCAGAGCCGGAAGACTCGGAGCGAGGTTTTTCAATCCACTGGCCCTGTCAGCCCCACCCTGCCTTTAGAACCTAAAGTCAACAATAACAAACCATAGATTTCCCCTCTTCTATTCACTGTTGAGGAGTCACGTGACTGACAGACAGCACATCTCAGTCTCAGACCAAGACACCAGAATAAAACTGGATCAATAATAATAATAAACTGTGTCAGGTCGGCCTTCTTTGAAGTAGGCTACAGGCCCACGTCAGCTTCTCTCTGTGTTATTTACTGACACTGGAATCTGTTCATTACTTTTGAGAAACATCTCTTAATGTATTTCAGGTGAAGAGAAGTTAGATCTCGGTCAGAGACTTTGACATTATATGTTGTAATAACACTCACCATGTTTCAACCGTCTCCCTCCTGCTGCTCTGCTCTCTCAAAATGGAGATCTGAATGGCGCTGTCTGAATGGAATTAAAACTGCGACACATTTTCATACTTTCACTTTCAAGTTTGCTCCGCCTGTAAAGAGAGCCAAAGTCACGCCCACTTCTGGGTTAGGCCTGCGCACCAAGAGATTTCATCCGCAATTCATTTTCCCATAGATATGTCGTAAAATGCTTATAAACATAGTTTTACTTGGTCAAATCAAGCGATTCAGCTCAGGAGAGACAATAGAACAGTTCACTCAGACCAAAGCTAAAAATGTAAAACTAAAAAAATAATAATCTGCTATATTTTTACGTTTTGGTCCGACTGCAATGTCATGGTCTCTCCTGTTTCTAAATATAGCTGAATAGTTTGCTTTGACTAAGTAAAACTATGTTTTTACAAGCATTTAACGAAATGTCTATAGGAAAATAAATAGCGGATGAAATCTCTTGGTGCACATGTCTAACCCGAAAGTGGGCGTACCTTTGGCTATCTATGGAGAAGCGTTGTCGTGGCATTTGAGTGGGGGAGCTGTAACTTAATTTTAATTCAAGCAGCAGGGGGACACAAGGAGATACTGTGGTGAAAATAACAAGTTAAAGTTAAGCTAACTCTCTATGGTCAGAAAAACGTGACAAGATGCCCAAATGAAAATGAATGGAAATGATTGAGCTCGATGTGGTTTACATTTAGCTGAACCTGATGAATAAATAAATAGTCTTCTTATCCTACTTAGCCTACTACAACGAGGAAAACACTGGGATGGAACCAGAAATAGACTAGTTGGAATTAAATAATAATGTGGTAAATTACCCCAAAACAATCAAGTTACTACAGTTTAATGTGGCTTAATTACTTAAAAGTAGGCTAATGGAATGAAATTAAATGTAATCCAATATGTTGCCATTTGGTCATACGAGGTGACAAAGGACTGCAGCACTAAATAATAATAATAATAGTAATAATAATAAAGAAGTAAAAAGAAACACTTCTGTGTTCAACACACACACACACACACACACACACACACACACACACACACACACACACACACACACACACACACACACACACACACACACACACACACACACACACACACACACACACACACTTATATTGAACCAAGCTGTGCATTATTATTATACAAATGAGAAATGATCATAAGGTGCTCTGCAGTTTGACAGACAGATGCTGCCCCCTGGTGGCTAAACGGCCTCAGTGAGAGAGAATCAGCACTGAGTTTGAGTTTGAGTTTATTTGATTCTCGCTCACAGTATTCACTGAATGAAAGCAAAATTTACACACAGAACTGTTAAGATCTAGCTAAAAACAAGGAAATAGATGTAAAAAAAAAAAGATTTCATATCACAGATCTAGCTAAAAACAAGAAAATAGATTATAAAAATATATTACATATCACAGGTCACATTTTCAGGACATTGAAACACATAATACATCAAACACAAACATAAGAGTCTCTTAAGACTGAGTGTTAAAGAGTCTGACAGCAGTGGGGTTGCTGTTCTCAGGCGGTTTGTCCTGGCCGAGAAGGTCGTGAGCTGTCTGCCACTCCGCAGTGCCCTGCCAGTGCAGCTGGCTCTGTCCTGTGGGAGCAGGTCGTGCAGTGTCCTGCCAGTGCAGCTGGCTATGTCCTGTGGGAGCAGGTCGTGCAGTGTCCTGCCAGTGCAGCTGGCTCTGTCCTGTGGGAGCAGGTCGTGCAGTGTCCTGCCAGTGCAGCTGGCTCTGTCCTGTGGGAGCAGGTCGTGCAGTGTCCTGCCAGTGCAGCTGGCTCTGTCCTGTGGGAGCAGGTCGTGCAGTGTCCTGCCAGTGCAGCTGGCTCTGTCCTGTGGGAGCAGGTCGTGCAGTGTCCTGCCAGTGCAGCTGGCTCTGTCCTGTGAGAGCAGGTCGTGCAGTGTCCTGCCAGTGCAGCTGGCTCTGTCCTGTGGGAGCAGGTCGTGCAGTGTCCTGCCAGTGCAGCTGGCTCTGTCTTGTGGGAGCAGGTCGTGCAGTCGGTGATGTGTGTTCATCATGTCCATGACCAGTTTTATTGCTGCCTCTTCTCTCCTGCTTTGTAGGGATGGGAGTTGAGGCTGGATCAGGTTGCCTCTGGAGATGATTCTGATGGCTCTCCTTTGCACTCTCTCCAGTTGTGCTGTTTGTTTTTTGTTGCATCCCACTAGGAGGACTCCTCCATATTCCACACAAGGCCTGACCAGGGTGGTATAGATGGTCACCAGATCTTCGCAGGGTAGGCCTTGCCTGGCTAGTACAGTCAGGAAGTGTAACCTTTTGAAGCTTTCTTCACTGACTGTTCCACTTGAGTGTTGCCGCTGAGGTCATCACTACATCAGTTTAAACCTTTACTCATACAAGGGGAGTCTTTTTTCAGGAGCTCTCTCTCTCTCTCTCTCTCTCTCTCTCATTTTACTTTTGAATTTTAGGATCTCACTCATTTGTTTTGAGAAGTTTGTTTTTCCTTCAGATGCTGAGCAATACTGAATAATCAAAGTGACATTAAACCAATGCCCCTGCTAGAATCTTAAAAGATTCCCTTTCTAGAAACTCAGACTTTCAAAAATGATTCGTTCACAAGTACTTTGGCTAAAACACAGAAACAGTTCTGTAGTTTGCCTATTATGTTCGACTGCAATTACTTTCAGTACCCTCATCATTTGACAAGTTCTCATTTAATCAGGTTGTATCAGGTGCAGGCTTACAGTGCAGGGGCAATTGTAGGATCAGACCTCTAGGGGGCCTCAGCCCCTAATCAGAATGTGACATGTATTATAAAGTGTGAAGTTGAGTGGTGGTGGCAGACTATCGCCATGGGTACATCTGTTAGAATGCAGGTTGAAATGATTGTCCAGGAAACTTCTTTATAATCAAGTTGACAGTATTTATTTTCTGATGGATTGACAGGGGAAACACATGGGGGGGAAACACACATGGGCTGCCTTGTCTGTAACACAAATAAACAAACATGATTAGAAAAACATAACTCTAACCCACATGAATTAGGACAACTAAAGAGTAAAAGTATAACCAACAATAAAACTGAAATGAATAGGAATGGTAATAGGAATTAGGATAAATAAACAAACTTATATATTAACAGAGTAAACAATTAAAGATAACTAAAGAGAGAATAAGACTAACAGAATAAAACATAAGGCTTACCCGTGTTGCTTGTGCTCTGGCCGCCCCATGCAAGGAAGTGATTGAGGGGAGTGCAGACTCTAAATAATGAGTGAGGGAACCCAGGTGGGGCAATCAGGGAAGGGACCAACAGGTGAACATCATAAGTAATCAGTGAGGTGTAAAGCTAAAGAAATAAGTGAGAAAAAGGAAGTGAACCAAGTGAGGAGGGGAAGTGGAAAAGTAAAATATGTAAAGTAAAAGCTAATAATTCATAACAGCCGCCCCTGTATTTCTGATTAGAAATATAAAGAAAGAAGAAGACAACCCATAATTAGATCGTGTCCTCAGGAAGGGCCGGAAGCGGAATCAGGTGAGCCACAGGCCTGGTATAGGATTTGTCCTGGACTGTAACTTCGGCGGTCCTGATGCGGCCATCTTTACTCGGCAGGAGGCGGGTAACCTTTCCAACAGGCCAAAGGGCCCTTGGGAGCTGGGAATCAACAATCATTACGATTGTGTTCAACTGCAGGTCTGGTTTGTCCTTTTGCCATTTGTTCCTTGGTTGAAGGGATGGCAAGTAAGATTTGGTAAAATGTTTCCAAAAATGATCAGACAAGATCTGTGCATGGCGCCAGCGTCTTCGACCGAGGAGATCAGAGTCGGGGTAGGACACGAGAGGGAGCGATGCATCATGTCGTCCCATAATGAGAAGGTTTGGGGTGACTGGATCGACATCTGCAACATCGGAAGATACATAGCCAAGGGGCTTTGAATTGAGAATACCTTCAGTTTCCGTTAGCACTGTTCTCAAAACCTCTTCAGTGACCATTTGTGCACCAATGGTCGTTTTCAGAGAGTTCTTTAACGTGCGTATCTCTCGTTCCCAGATGCCGCCAAAGTGGGGTGCTTGGGGGGGATTGAAACGGAAGTTGATTTTTCGTGTTGCCAGCATTTGTTGGAGAGTGGGGCAAAGATTGTTGAAAGCATCCTGCAATTCATTGTTTCCTCCTTTGAAGTTTGTTCCTTGATCACATAAGATCTCAGATGGCGTTCCTCTCCGAGAAGTGAAGCGTCGAAGAGCCATAAGGAAAGAGTCTGTATCCATGTTATTGAGGAGCTCAAGATGTACACATTGTGTTGTGAGACATTTGAATATTATTCCCCACCTCTTTTCAGATCTGCGTCCAATTTTGACATGGTATGGTCCAAAACAGTCAATTCCTGTGGAGTAGAAGGGAGGCTTGTGTAACCTGAGGCGAGCAGCAGGCAAATCCGCCATCTTTGGAATGATGGGCTTTGCTCTCCATTTTTGACATGTAACACAGTTACGTTGATGTTGGCGTACTGCTTGTCGTCCTCTCAAGATCCAGAATTTCCGTCGAATCTCAGCAAAGAGTCTTTCTGAGCCAGGGTGGTGCAACTTGTCATCATAGTCCTGGATGATCAGTTTTACCACAGGGTGCGTTGGGTCGAGCACAATTGGATGGATTGACTCAGATTCCAGCTGCTGACTTTGCCGCAATCGACCTCCAACATGAATGAGTCCAGAAGTACTGCACAGCTCTGGGGATAAGCAAAGCAAGCGACTATGTGGTGGAAGTGGTTTCTGAGATTTGAGACAAAGTAGGTCCTCACCAAAACTGTCCATCTGTGCTTGTCGAAGGGTTTCCTGTTCTGCTTCCAGATAGTCTGCTGCAGAAGGGTTTCCACTGGTCAGACTGGAGAGAGATTTGGCAGTGGCATCAATAAGATCTTGGTAGGTCTTGAAACTGTTAGCATTTGGAACGACCTTGATGATTCCACAGAAATATGACCTTTTGAACTCCGTTTGATCCTCCTCAAGTTTAGCAGGTTGCAGTTTGGGCCAAGTGTCTGGAGCTGGGCCTGACACAGTTGACAGTGAGGCTAGGTTAGGCTCAGAGACTGAGGTGGAACTTTTAGCTGGGACAAGGAATGGAGAGGGCACTTGGATTGGCCTTGTAGGCGGTACTGGAGCTGGAGCTAGCAATGGAAGAGATACTACAGCTGGAGTAGAAAGAGGAGTGGAAACAATGTCATGCAGCTGTGACATCACTGCTGGCTGAGGAGTGTCCATGAGTGGGGAATCTGCTTGCCTCTGAAGGGGAGTGGCATAGCGATTAACACCACTGACTTTAACTCTTTCTGTGGCCTGTTCAAGAAGTTCCATGGCTTCCTGATCTTGCCTTGATCTGATGACTGCCTTTTCACTGCATATAGGTAGAACATCAAGTTTCCAAAGCCTTTCAACATTGTATCGCAGTTCTTCTGCTGGGGAACTGAAGGATGTAAACAGACATTGGACAGGCACTGAAGGATTCTGGGTTTGGAAGTCTGTCATGGGGCCTTGGAGCGTCCATCCCAGACGGGTTTTGACAGCTGCAGGTGACCCATAAGGACCCAGTCTGACTCGAGCAGTAGGAGTGATGAGGTGGATGTGATCAGAGCCGATTAGCAGCAGTGGTGAGGCTTTGTTAATTGATGGTAAGGGAATGCCTTGAAGATGCTTGTATTTTCTTTGAAGGGATAGCACGGGGTAGGTATGGTCCGAAAGTGCTAACTGGTTTGCAGTGAAAGCATGATTGATGGTGAAAGTCTTTTCAGGGTATGCAACAGGGGAAATCTGGAAACTAACACATAAGCCATCAAGGGTCTCAACATCCTGGCGAACAGTTCTAAGTGATAATTTCTCAGCTTTACCATCCAGGTGGAGACGTTGAGTAGCTGACTGCAGAATAATGGTACGCTGAGAACCATCATCAAGGACAGCGTACGTTTCCAGGGTTCGCTTGCCATTGTGGAGAAGCACTTTCACAACTTTCAATAGGGCACCACCGCAGTCACTTGGTCTGTCAAGATATAATGTCCTCACCACAGGGCCATTAGGATTACTGGGT
The DNA here is from genome assembly GCF_964638095.1 of Poromitra crassiceps. Taxonomy (NCBI): domain Eukaryota; kingdom Metazoa; phylum Chordata; class Actinopteri; order Beryciformes; family Melamphaidae; genus Poromitra; species Poromitra crassiceps. Next base: position 20,630,373 of record NC_139645.1, read on the forward strand.
CTTTGATTGATTTGACAGAGGATTTTTAGATGTCTTCCTTTGCAGGTGCAGACTTTCTTCAGGTCACACTTAGCCGCTTGATGAGCCCGTGCACAGCGCCAACAACGTTTGTTCTCCTTTATCCAATTGACCTTTTGATCCTTGGTCATGTCAATGAACTCAGAGCATCTGTTGATATGATGTTCGTCTGAGCTGCAATATGCACAGGTTGTTCTGGACCTTGAAAAGTGTTCTGGAGATGACATTGAGTCATGTTTGTCTGTGCCGTGTAGAATTGTTGTCATGGCAGGTGCAGACTTATGTGGATATCGTGGCTGATTGGAAAATGGGATGGTAACCGTTTTTCTGGGTTGACATCGGGATTCGGTTCGCAGCCAACATGAGAGCATTGGCAAGTCATAATCCATGACTCCTTGGTTGCGGTAGGCATACCGTTTAAAGCGACTGGAATGTTCAGCTGGTAGCTTTTCAAGGAGGCGATCCACATGAGAACCACAGAAAAGCTCTGCTTGTCCTTGGTCGTTCATGGATGTCCTTGGTCGTTCATGGAGCTAAGCAGACCAACAAGTGCTTGTACACGAAGAGAAAAGTCATCTAGTGCTTGCCCATCTCCTACTCGGATAGGAGGAAGGTCCATGATGTTCCTGAGCTCCTTCAAAGCTAGTTGTCTTGGTTGCCCATAGCGTTCGTCAAGAGCATTAATGGCTTGGGTGTAAGGGTCTGAAGCATAGGAGAAAGCAAGAGCTAGTCGCTTGGCTTGGTCCACTTTCAAATGATCAAGGAGTACATGATATTTAAAATGTTCTGTCTCATTATGGTCAAGAAGATTATTAAGTGCCATCCGTAACATTCTATACTGCATCTCATCTTCTCTTGTCAAGTCTGGGAAAGAAGGGCCTTCCAGCTTGTAGACGTGTGTTCGGCCAGTAGGGGGTGCCACATGTCTCTGTTGGTGGCCATAAGATCGAGTGGGTGAAGATGGAGGCACTAAAGGGAAACACTGCCCCTGCTGGGAAGAAAGAACCACTAGAGGCTGGGCAGTGTTTACAACTGGAGCATTCAAGGGCTGAATATGTTGACACTGTACATTGCCATCTAGTGGTGCGGCAGGCAAACTGCCAAGTGGCAGGTTTGGAAGGCAAAGGATTGGCCTATGTAGACCAGCTGAAGGCACTGCAGCATCAAGAATGGACAGGTTGGATAGAGGTAAGCAGGGTAGGGAAGACGAAAGTATGGCAGAAGAGGACACTGCCACTGGATGACGGCTGACATCTGGTGGTGGACAAGAAGCAAGCTGTTGTAATGGTAGAACATTCGGGATACTAACAGCAGGTTGTGCTTGATGAACCACCGGCTGGGCATTAGGGGGTGCCACTTGGTTGGATGGATATATGGAGGCGGAGCGAGGAGTGCTTCTGACTGACCGTCTGGACGATGACGTACTGCCAGATGATGTTGATGCTGACACCATGCGCTGTATGCTCCTCATGGTGTGTAAAACTTCTCTCCACATCTCCATCTGGTTGGTCGGCTCAGGCCCAGCAGCCTCATTCATGTCCTCTGGTCTCCATTGCTCATCTTCATTTGGCAACCCATGTGTGTGTGTTTGATTGGAGTGCTGCGTACATTCTGTTTGGCTGGCAGCACCCCTTCCCCTTGGAAGCTCTACTTCGTAGTCTCCAAGATGGACTGGGGGTCGAGTCTCACGACTAGAGCGTCGAACAATCCCATCTAGCGAGGTCATGGCAATAGTCTTATCCGGCTCCGAAGGACCATATTATAAAGTGTGAAGTTGAGTGGTGGTGGCAGACTATCGCCATGGGTACATCTGTTAGAATGCAGGTTGAAATGATTGTCCAGGAAACTTCTTTATAATCAAGTTGACAGTATTTATTTTCTGATGGATTGACAGGGGAAACACATGGGGGGGAAACACACATGGGCTGCCTTGTCTGTAACACAAATAAACAAACATGATTAGAAAAACATAACTCTAACCCACATGAATTAGGACAACTAAAGAGTAAAAGTATAACCAACAATAAAACTGAAATGAATAGGAATGGTAATAGGAATTAGGATAAATAAACAAACTTATATATTAACAGAGTAAACAATTAAAGATAACTAAAGAGAGAATAAGACTAACAGAATAAAACATAAGGCTTACCCGTGTTGCTTGTGCTCTGGCCGCCCCATGCAAGGAAGTGATTGAGGGGAGTGCAGACTCTAAATAATGAGTGAGGGAACCCAGGTGGGGCAATCAGGGAAGGGACCAACAGGTGAACATCATAAGTAATCAGTGAGGTGTAAAGCTAAAGAAATAAGTGAGAAAAAGGAAGTGAACCAAGTGAGGAGGGGAAGTGGAAAAGTAAAATATGTAAAGTAAAAGCTAATAATTCATAACAACATGCACACAGTGCCTTATAAAAGTGGTTCACTTCCACCACACTAAATCCCTCACCACACTGGATAACACCATTAAAGGAGGATCCAATCTTCTTCTTTTTTACAACCTGGAGCTAATTTACAGCTTTAATTATGATTTTTAACTCAAAACCCAAACACAGCAGGCTGAGCTAGTGCACATTTTCTCATTGTCTCTATGATATAATAAGGATATGAGCCACTGTGTGTCAGAAAATAAGCTATTGTGACAGATTCTGGCTCTCAAAATATGATCAAGCCCGTGTCTAGTCCATCCAAACCTGGCACAATAACACAGAACGTCTTTGCACAGAAATATCAAGCAAGAAGCCACCAATATGGTCGAGAGTTTACCTTCTAGCAGGCCAGGGCGATGACATCTAGACAGCCCGGCTTGTATGGCCAGCCCAGTCGGTAGTGTGGAGGCCAGATTCAAGCAGCCTCCGCTCATAAGATGCTTAGAAAAGAAAAGTCTCACACACACACTAACACGGGGCTGCGCACCTGAAATCCACGGCTATAATCTCTAAGCCACTCCTACTTCCTGTTTGACTCTCTGATGCAAAGATGTAAATTGACCTATTATAATTAAACAAGGGGGTGTCTGACAATACATATCAGTCACATATCACTATGTGACACTATTTATACGACGTAAATAGATGCTAAACCACACATGGGCAAAATACGGCCGCCCCCTGTGTGGCCCGCGATGGAATTGCAAAAAAAAAGATCTGTGCTAATCTAATCTCTGTCCTCCACTGTACTGTACTGTACTGTACTGTACATTGTCCTCCACTGTACTGTACTGCACTGTACTGTACTGTACTGTACTGTACAGTACATTGTCCTCCAGTGTACTGTACTGTCTGACTTGAAAGTCCTCTTTATGGTTTGACATGTTGCATTCTGAGATACTTTTCTGCTGACCAAAGTTGTGGTTTTTCACCATTCTGGGTAAATTCTTGAGACTAGTTAGTTTCAGAAGGGAATTGATGCCAGACCTACTACTGCTGCGTGATGCCTTCATGTACTGCTGGTGAAGCCCGTCAGACCCGCACAAAACATTCCAGTTTTATCCTTATTCCAAAGAAGACGATATTCCTACTAAGCTTTTTATGGTTAATGAAAATGAATATTCCACCAATATTCCCGTTTACATGCAGCCATGAAAGCTCTGATGACTAATGGAAGACATCCCCATGATGTCGAAGGTCGAAGGTCAATTAGATCCTCTCCAGTTTGCCTATCAGGCAGGTAGAGGTGTGGAGGATGCTACTCTAACCTTACTCAATCTTTGAGTTCAACATCTGGAGGCCCCAAAAACACATGCCTGCATTCAACACCATCCAGCCTGATCTCCTTGCAGAGAAACTTATTTCTCATTTGAATCTGAACCCAAATCTTATTGGCTGGATTGTGGACTTCCTGACGGACAGGTCACAATGTGTGAGGGTCAGGGGTGTGTTATCCTCCAAGCTATTCTCTTCTACTGGTTCCCCCCCAGGGCTGTGTCCTCTCCTCACTGTTCTTTATCTTCTACACTCACTTCTGTAGTAGGAAGTATGAGAAGAGGCATATCCTGAAGTTTGACGACGACTCAGTCATCGTAAGTCTTTTTCAATGACAATGAGACTGAGCATAGTCCTATAGTGGACGATTTCATATCTTGGTGTAACGACACCTTCTTGTCAATCAATGTTTCGAAGACTAAAGTTATGATCATTGATTTCCGTAAAACTCAACCTGCTATTTCTCATACCACCATTCAGGATATGGAAGTTGAGATCGTCCCGGAGTATACATACTTGGGAACCAGGTATTTAACACTCCTCCTATGTTGTATTGGACTAAACTGGCAATGTTGTGATTTTGTGTCGTAGATATTTTCTCTTCATCTCTGAATATTGATATGACCGCTTAACTGCATACTTACACTAAGACAGATTCCTTGTAGGTAATAGTGCATATTAGTGGCAATAAAAGTGATTCTGATTCTGACTAAGTGAACATCAAATAGTAGTCCGTGGGTTCAGGAAACAGGCTGCAATAGCAGTGTTCCTCCACTAGATGGTAGAAGAGCTCTACTCTTGTTAGGTTTACACTTGCTGCTGCTCTGCCTCCATTTTTCGATTTTAACAGTAGCCTACATTCCTGTTTCCAACGTGAATGGATGAAAAAGATAATCAAAGATTTCAGGCAGAGCAAACTAAAGAAATCTAAGATAGAAACAAAAAGTTGTTTATACACAACCACAATTAAAATGCTCTTTTTGGGGAATTTGAATGCTCATGGGATACAGACCAGAATTCTACTTCAAATTTTGCAACAGGTGTTTTATCCAAATGTTTCATTTGTGGTTTTCAAATAAGACCTTGTTGCAGAGAGTCTAACTGCTGTGATGATGACTGACAATCAGGTCTCTTGCTGTGATGATGAGTGACTGACATGATGATCAGGTCTCTTGCTGTGATGAGTGAAAACCTATAACTAGAGAGGCGGAGCCTTTTCACCAGGGACTCTTTATGATACCCAAAAGAATGAACAGTATGTCATTTCTCTGCTGGCACTGTAAAAAAAGGCACATTTTTTCATATGGTTTGGTCATGTAATTGACTTTATTTTGGAACTCTGTGACTAAGATAATATCACAATGTGTGTCTACATGGCAGCTAGGAAGTGCATAGATTGAAACTGGAAAGCATCCAACCCCTCAGTAATAATAGTCCACCGGTGGAATGAACTCTCAAGTCTCAGGTTGATCAATATTTATTATGAGTAAAGGCAGATCCTCAAAAATATGGCAATCTCATAGAGTTTGATTCAACAACTTTTTACAGCAGTGTCAGTAATTATTACGATGGCAGGATCTGAGTGCGCTATAGTTTGTGTTGTTTTGTTTGTTTATCTTGTTTGTTTTACAGTATCTTTTGTATCTTGAGGATGTGCTGTGTTTTGATATCAATCAGATTCAGGACACCTGATTGTTTAGAGTATAGGCTCAACCCTCTTTTTATTGATCTCTCCACGCTGTCACATGACAACAATAACTCAATAAAAAATATATAAAAGACATGATTCATCTCATTAGGAATCAACTGGAAAATAAAAACATAAACTAAATACATAGAAATACATTAGGCCTATAATTAGGCCACTTTTATGGGAAGTCATGTTGTTGCACTTGTATTCAAAATCGATAATTTCTTGTGTTTTATTTTTCATAATTCAAGATCCTTAACATGAATTGGTAAATCAGAGTGTCAGCGCCTAATTGTCAATGTAAATCAACAGGTTACATTTTCCTTGATTTTCATCAGATCACTCACAACTTATTTAACAACAGAGCAATACACTGGTTTAAAGGCAACAATAATAACATATTAAAGTAAACACTGTTTAAAACTATGCAGACCAAGCAATTTTTCATTTAACGTTTATTCCTGTACAAAACAAGATTGATGTTTAGCTTGGAGGGGTGAGATTGATCAAATAAAAACTAAGATTCAAAGGGGGGAATATTTGAACCTGTCAATCACATCATAACTGATGAAAAACAAGAATTAGATTATTACTGTTGTGATGTCATTTTCTTATGACTTCTTCTTTCTATGATTATCATGACATTGATTTCAAACATATCAGCCAGCTCTACTTTCTATGTCCCGGGACAAAAACGCACCAGTCGCACCTGCAGGTCCGTCTACAAAGTAACTTAAAGCGTGCGTCAATGAGCGAGACTGTCTGTGTTATGCTAAACAACAAACAAGAATATGTCACTAAGAAGATATATTCAGATAGAATAATGATTCACAATAAAACAGACATATGACACCATGCAGGATTTACATTTTGGATGTTAAATTAGGCTATAAGTTAATAGCCGTTTTTCCTCCTTTGAGGTTTCCAACTGCACAGTTTGTATTATTACACGTGGCGCACGCAGACATATTGCTCAAATCGTGCACAAATAAAACAGTAGACTATCGATCATGTTGGTTGTCATCTGTCTGCTGGTTCACTGCGTCAAAACTAATGATCAATAAACACCAAGACTCCACAACGTTTTCTAGACTGACTGACTTCCAGTCCATACAGCCACGTTCCAGTGATAACGCCTACTCATTCATTTCCTCTCAGTATGAAGCACCTGCAAGCGCGTGCTCTCCTCCGCCGCGTGGACAGCTGACTCGTTCTGTTGTTGCGCGTGACGACGCGTCATATTTCCTTCTGTGAGGAACCTAAATGGCAGCGATGACGGTGATCGTTACCCACTGAAGAAGAGCGAGGTGACGTTCATGTGAGGAGTTTTGAGACAGAGAGGAGAGCAGAGCAGGAGGGGTGACGCGCAGCACGCGACTGCATAGAGAGAGAGAGAGAGAGAGAGAGAGAGAGAGAGAGAGAGCAGGGAGAGAGAGAGAGAAGGGAGAGAGAAAGAGAGAGAGAGAGAGAGGAGAGAGAGAGAGAGAGAGAGAGAGAGCAGGGAGAGAGAAAGAGAGAGAGAGAGATAAAGCAGGGGGAGAGAGAGAGAGAGAGAAAGAGAGAGAGAGCGAGCAGGGAGAGAGAGAGAGAGGGGGAGGGGCAAGGCGGTAGGCGCCTGCATAGAGAGAGAGAGAGCGAGAGAGACAGAGAGAGAGAGAGGGCGGCAATGCAGCGCGCGCCTGCAATAGAGAGAGAGGGGGAGAGAGAGAGGGAGGGGTGACCCACTGCACGCGACTGCATAGAGAGAGAGAGAGAGAGAGAGAGAGAGAGAGAGAGAGAGAGAGAGAGAGAGAGAGAGAGAGAGAGAGAGAGAGAGAGAGAGAGAGAGATAGAAAGAAGGCAATTTGTGATTCTGGTGAAGAGGTTAAATTGTTAAATTGTGACTTGGCTCTCATACACACACACTCTCACTCCTCTATCTGACACAGAGACACTGAGGTACCATTAGACCAGAACCCAAACCCAGGGTAAAGTGGTTCAGTGAATGATGTGTGGAAAGTGTGGAGGTGAATCAGTTTGTCAGAGGAAACGTTGTAGAAGGACAGAGAGCCAGCAGGCCAGTCAAGATACACTGCGACTCTGTTAGAGACACAGGAGGAGGAGAGAGGTATGGCTGTTTCTCTGTTATTGTGCCAGGCAGAGTAACGACCATCAGAGCAGTACAGACTCCAGGACTTTTCATTATATCCAAGCACACAGTCAACACCCCGTCCTCTCCTGCTGATTCCTCTGTAAGTCACTCCTATCTCAACCACTCCTTTCCTCTCCACCTCCCAGTAACAGCGATCAGTCAAACCATCTCTACACAGCAGCTGAGTCTCGGTGTCAAATCTCTCTGGGTGATCAGGATATGGCTGCTTCTCTGTCACCCTCGTCACCTTTCTGTTGTCTTCAGACAGGAGGAGGTGTCTGCCTGCTGTGTTTGGGTCCAGTGTGAGATCACAGGCATCTGATGAGACAACAAGACTCGTTACAGCAGCAGCTTCTCATCTAATAAACATGTTTGTTTGTTTGTTTGTTGATTTATTGACAGTTCATTTCTCAGCAGTTTGATGATGTCACATGATGTCAGCCATCTTCCTGACTCACAGGATGTGAATGAATGGACGTCACAGACTGTGCTGTAGATGCACTTTCCTTCTCACTAGTTGAATGTGTTGCTTTGTTTTTATGAATCAAACTAAATAAAATACACACTTACATTTACTCACACCTAGTATTGACCTTGGCACTGCATTGTCCACCCTGGAGGAATAAACAGGGAAGAAGTCAGACCAGCAGATTCTCTTTGATGATGGAAACATGAACATTTAAGAACCTTCAATATGAAGGATTTCCACTCATATCCTCCATTAAAACACTAGAAAGACCATTGGTCATTTTGACCTTTTTGAAATGTATATGTGTAATAACTTTATTGAATTAAAAAATACATTGCTGCTGCTACCTGACTTTTCCTAAAAGAGTCTGTATTGTTATTTAAAATAGTTTTCATATGAATGACACAAAGAGTTGGATTCACAGATCCCGGATGAGGAAACCGAGGCTGCCCGAAGCAGCCCGGAGGAAAATTGACGGATTCACATTCATTTATGGACGATATTATGAGGATATGAACCGCTACGTTGCAGAAAATACATTATTTACAGTGTGTACTACGTATGCCCCGTTTTCACCCGTTTTGGCCAGTTCCAGGACTCTACTTGGAGCAGAATATCTTCTATGGTGATCAGAATGAACCCAAAGTTCTCTGGGTGAGTAAAACATCATATTTTAAGCAGGAAATAAAGTCCGAGGTGTAAAAAAACTGAATTCTCCTTAAAGGAAAGTTGTAGAGGAGGAATGTCCGACACATTGTGCCTGTAGCAGAGCCTCCCCAGCACAGCTCCACCCAAGTGACACTGATCACCTGACAGGGTGGGAATTTCATCATTTTAGGCCCACAGTCACATGTCAGGGCACAAAGGTCACATGTCAGGGCACAAAGGTCACATGTCAGGGCACAAAGGTCACATGTCAGGGCACAAAGGTCATTGCTCTGTTGACATCATGAAGAGTGATTTGTTTCTGAAATGTTTGTTAAAATGGTTCAATGACATCATTTGCATAGAGCAGCTACATTAAAGTGAGACCAGTTAACTCAAGTCAAAACAGAACAACACTGTCACAAGTGAAAGGTGAGGACTTTTGGACACTGGACAGCTCAAGTGTGAAGTTCCTGGACCTGACTTATCCTCAAACATGACAGGACATTTATACAGGACACTTTCAGGTCAGTAGGCCAATTCCTAAATACAAGGACTGTGTCCAGTTGTCAGTTTAAGACACACACACACACACACACACACCACCCACCCTACACACACGCACGCACACCACCCACCCCACACGCACACACACCACCCACACCACACGCACGCACACCACCCACCCCACACGCACGCACACACACCACCCACCCCACACGCACACACACCACCCACCCCACATGCACGCACACCACCCACCCCACACGCACGCACACACACCACCCACCCCACACACACACACGCACACACACCACACGCACGCACGCATGCACGCACACCACCCACCCCACACACATGCATGCACGCACACCACCCACCCCACACGCACGCACACACGCACACCACCCACCCCACACACACACATGCACGCACACCACCCACCCCACACACACGCACGCACACCACCCACCCCACACGCACGCATGCACGCACACCACCCACCCCACACACACGCACGCACACCACCCACCCCACACGCACGCACGCACGCACACACACCACCCACCCCACACGCACGCACACACACCACCCACCCCACATGCACGCACACACACACACCACCCACCCCACACGCACGCACACACACCACCCACCCCACATGCACCCACGCACGCACACCACCCACCCCACACGCACGCACACACACCACCCACCCCACACGCACGCACACACACCACCCACCCCACACCCACGCACGCACACCACCCACCCCACACACACGCACGCACACCACCCACCCCACACGCACGCATGCACGCACACCACCCACCCCACACACACGCACGCACGCACACCACCCACCCCACACGCACGCACGCACGCACACACACCACCCACCCCACACGCACGCACACACACCACCCACCCCACATGCACGCACACACACACACACCACCCACCCCACATGCACGCACACACACACACACCACCCACCCCACACGCACGCACACACACCACCCACCCCACATGCACCCACGCACGCACACCACCCACCCCACACGCACGCACACACACCACCCACCCCACATGCACCCACGCACGCACACCACCCACCCCACACACACGCACACACACCACCCACCCCACACGCACGCACACACACCACCCACCCCACATGCACCCACGCACGCACACCACCCACCCCACACGCACGCACACACACCACCCACCCCACATGCATCCACGCACGCACACCACCCACCCCACACGCACGCACACACACCACCCACCCCACATGCACGCACACACACACACCACCCACCCCACATGCACCCACGCACACACACCACCCACCCCACACGCACGCACACACACCACCCACCCCACATGCACCCACGCACACACACCACCCACCCCACATGCACCCACGCACACACACCACCCACCCCACACGCACGCACACACACCACCCACCCCACATGCACGCACACACACACACCACCCACCCCACACGCACGCACGCACGCACACACACCACCCACCCCACATGCACCCACGCACACACACCACCCACCCCACATGCACCCACGCACACAAACCCACCCACCCCACACGCACGCACACACACCACCCACCCCACATGCACGCACACACACACCACCCACCCCACACGCACGCACACACACCACCCACCCCACATGCACGCACACACACACACCACCCACCCCACACGCACGCACACACACCACCCACCCCACATGCACCCACGCACACACACCACCCACCCCACATGCACCCACGCACGCACACCACCCACCCCACACGCACGCACACACACACACCACCCACCCCACATGCACCCACGCACACACACCACCCACCCCACATGCACGCACGCACACACACCACCCACCCCACACACGCACGCACACCACCCACCCCACACGCACGCACACACACCACCCACCCCACACGCACGCACGCACACCACCCACCCCACACACGCACACACACCACCCACCCCACACACCCACACACCACCCACCCCACACGCATGCACACACACCACCCACCCCACACGCACACACACCACCCACCCCACACGCACACACACCACCCACCCCACACGCACGCACGCACACCACCCACCCCACACGCACACGCACACACACCACCCACCCCACACGCACGCACACACACCACCCACCCCACACACATGCACACCACCCACCCCACACGCATGCACACACACCACCCACCCCACACGCATGCACACACACCACCCACCCCACACGCACACACACCACCCACCCCACACGCACGCACACACCACCCACCCCACACGCACGCACACCACCCACCCCACACGCACGCACACCACCCACCCCACACGCACCCACACACACACACCACCCACCCCACACGCACGCACACCACCCACCCCACACGCACGCACGCACACCACCCACCCCACACACACACCACCCACCCCACACGCACACACGCCACCCACCCCACACACACCACCCACCCCACACACACGCACGCACGCACACCACCCACCCCACACACGCACACGCACACACACCACCCACCCCACACACACGCAGTTTTTGGTTCTCAAAAAATTGACAGTGATAAATTTAAGTTTAATTGTGATGGGGAGAACCTAGAAATTGTTAATTGTTTCAAGTACCTTGGTGTCATTATGAACTATAATGGATCATTTAAGATCGCCATTGAGGAGCTGCATAAGCCCTTTTTTCTAAATGCAGAAAATATGATTTACCAGTAGATATCACACTGGACCTTTTTGACAAGTTGGTTTTACCAGTTATGTTGTATTCGTGTGAAGCTTGGGGGTTTGAAAAAATGTATATATTGGAAAAGCTACACCTCAGATTTCTCAAGTACATTTTGAAAGTTAAAATGACAACGTGTAACAATATGGTCTATGGGGAGCTGGGGAGATACCCACTCTGTGTCACTGTCAAGAAAATAATGATCAGTTACTGGGCAAGGTTGATTGAAGGCAAGGAGAACAAACTTAGCCGTATTATGTACAACTGCCTGCTTGATTTGAAACAACTCTGGAGTCTATGCCTCACCGTGGGTGGTGTGGCTCAAACAGATTTTGGATGACTGTGTCTTACCTCTGGCTTACACAGCAGTGCAACAACATTGACTGGTTGAAGCTAACTGTTGAGCAAAGTCTTAAGGATCAGTTTATGCAGAAATGGCAAAGTGAGCTCAGAAGCATGACATCATGTGACTTGTACGTAGAATTCAAAAAAGAACTCAAACTGGAATATTATCTGCTGTATGTAAACCAAAGGCATAGACATGCAATCTGTAACTTCAGGGTTAATAACACCAGAATCCCCAAGGTTGTTGGTAGATATAAAGGACTGCATAGAAGTATGAGGATCTGTAACCTCTGTAGTGACAACTGTGTGGGAGACGAGTATCATATTTTGTTTGAATGCAAGAATGTAATTATTTTGAATTTCAGAGAGTTATATTTACCCAGATATTATTTAACTCGTCCATCTATGTTTAAACTCATTTTACTACTACAATCAGACAGACAAAAAGTAATGTGTAAATTAGGTGCTTTTTTGAAGAATGTCCTACCTCTGTTTAAATGATATATGCACTAGCCATGCCGTGTGCCATTGTATATTGTTTTTGTATGTTTTGTTTGTGCTCCATACCATGTGATCATGGTCAATGAGTCACATTAAATAAATAAATGAAAAAATGAAATGAAAAGAAATGATCAACTTGCTCTCTTGCAGGGCCGGTTCCAGAACAAGATGACTAGGGGTGCATCCTAGATAGGAAGGGGTGCAGATGCCCGGCCGAAGGCATGTTATTTTACTAAAAAACTTTACTAAAAAATAATGCATTTGACCATCATTTCAAGTAGAATGATACCACCCAAGCAATTTCAAGTGTTTCAAGTGCTTTACTGAAATATTTGGACCATATAATAATAATACAATTATCTCAACCTTAAAAGGTTACATATAGGTGCCAAAAAGCCATAAAATCACATCAAAGAACAAAGAAAAACAACAACTATAATTCAAGTTTAAACAGTAAGTGTGCAGCTGTAGCATTTTTTTTTTTTACTTTTCAACTGAGCATGCAGACAATTAAAATAAGGGTGCAATGCATGCTTTTGCACCCCCGTAGAACCGGGCCTCTCTCTCTCAAGCAAGCAATATTGCCAAAGCATGTAACAATAACAATAGATGGTGAAAAGTTCACAAAAACCTGGAGACAAATAGCACTCCACCAATGCCACATACATTTAAAGGGGGCTAAATAAGAATATAGTGAAATACCATAACTATTTCTGTAGATATCATCCTGTACTGTACTGAGAAATGTGATATTGTTACATCAAAGTGACAAGTTCTTTACTTTAGGTTTCAACAACAGAGGCAGTAAGGAGAGGAGATCATGAAATATTATCTCAGAGGATAGAAACTAATCTTAGTTCTAATTGGCTAAGTGGTGTCTGAGGCTCAGTCATGATTGTGATGTTGGTATCTCAGCTGCTTTGGAAACACAACAGGACACTCCTACAGAGGTCAGTTATCTTCACTGACATTGATGTGCAACAGAATTTAAATGTTGGTCTGTTGAACAGTTGTATCAGTAATACTGACCTGAGAGTTTCCAGTCTACAGTGTGGACTCTCCATGGCAGCATAGAGCAGTTTCACTCCAGAGTCCTCTAAGTCATTCTTAGTCAGGTCCAGCTCTCTCAGACTGGAGGACTGGGAGCTGAGAACTGAGGCCAGAGCTTCACAGCTTCTCTCTGACAGCTTACAGTCACTCAGCCTTAATGGATATGAAAAGATAAGGACATTTTATTATTTTATCATTTCAGTCACACAACTCACGTAACAGATGATTGAGAATGAAAATATAGATACAGAGTTCAGTATGGTGTCTATAGGCTCTGATCCTGTCACTCCCTGCAGTGTACACCTAGCTAGCCAAAGACAGCAGGGAGTGATGATGGTGAACTTCACCCCAAAGCCACCTTAGACACAGAGCCAGACACCAGCTAGTCATGTCCACCATGTGGCCTCACTGATAGCACAAATACAAGCTAGCATCTTAGGATCAAGCTAGGTCATTGTAACATTATGTGGAACCTCCATGTGTGGACTGGGCACCAGCCTCTGTGTGGCCATTCTCCTAGTAGGCACCATTGTCCATCGAGGGGAATATAGTATCTATTGTAGAGCCTGACTCATACTGGATTTTTAGCATCGATGCCCATGCCGATATTAGGGAGTAAAAAAATGCCGATATCGATATATCAGCCAATATTCTCCAGAACCATACAGAACAGTAGAACCGCCTATGTTATGTGTGGTGTGCCAGCTTACCTAGGTAGTGACCTAGGTAGTGGCCTAGCTATCTATGACAGCCTACCACTTCAAGGATCAAGGAGGATCAAGGATCAAGGAGATCAAGGATCAAGGAAACTTTATTGTCATATGCAGCAAGCTACAATGAAATTTAAAGGCCTCGGCCCATGACTTTGCTGTACAGTAGAAAAAAATAGAATACAGAAATAAACATGATAAAAGGTTAAAAAAAAGTTAAAGGGTTAAAAAAAAGTTAGAACCACATGAAAGACAGTTAAAGTGCATTTAAGGGACATTTAAGTTGTAGTGCAAACTGTGCTTGTCCATAAAGTGCAATGTCTTTATATGTAGTGCAAAAGGAGTCTGAATAAAGTTCAGATAAAACTACTTGGAGTTCAGGCTCCGTATGGCTTGTGGGAGGAAGCTCTTCCTCAGCCGCTCAGTCCTTGTTTTGAGGCAGCAGAGACGCTTGCCAGACGGAAGCCACTGGAAGATGGCATGGTGGGGGTGCAAACCGTCCTTGATGATCCTCTTGGCTCTGGTGCTACACCTCCTGGTGTAGATGTCCTCGAGCGAAGGCAGAGCAGATCCAGTGATGCGCTCCGCACACCTCACCACCCTGTGCAGTGCCTTCTTGTTCTGGGAGGAGCAGTTACCAAACCATGTAGTGATGCATCCTGACAGCACAGACTCAATCGTGGCGGTGTAGAAGGACTTTTGCAGCGCTGAAGAGATTTTAAACTTCCTCAGCCGCCTAAGATGGTACAGGCGCTGCCTCGCTTTCTTCACTACCGCGGTGGTGTTTGTGGACCAGGTCATGTCTGCTGAGATGTGCACACCAAGGTACTTGTAACTGCTCACGAACTCCACCGTGGACCCATTTATCTCCAGCGGCATGTGCTGTGCTCTCTGCCCCTTCCTTCTGAAATCGACCAGCATTTCTTTTGTTTTGGTGACATTCATGTCCAGGTTGTTGTTCTTACACCATGATGTCAGCCTCTCCACCTCACTTCGGTAGGCCGTCTCGTTGTTGTTCTCGATCAGCCCCACCACCACTGTGTCATCAGCAAATTTCACTATGACGTTGGAGCTGTGGGTGGCTGTGCAGTCATGTGTGTAGAGAGGGAAGAGGAAAGAGCTGAGCACACAGCCCTGAGGGGCACCGATGCTGAGGGTGCGCATGCTGGATGTGCGGTTTCCAATCTTCACCACCTGCGGTCTGTCTGTCAGAAAGTTCAGTATCCAGGAGCGGAGTGAAGGGCTCAGTCCCAGGCTCCTGAGCTTACCGTCCAGAATGTGGGGGTCTATGGTGTTGAACGCCGAGCTGTAGTCAATAAACAGCAGGCGTGCATAGTTCCCCTTACCGATGTCCAGGTGGGAGAGGGTGGTGTGGAGTACGTGAGAGATGGCATCATCTGTGCTCCTGTTTGGGCGATATGCAAACTGCATGGGGTCAAGGTTGCTGGGTAGTGATGCTTGGATGAGATTTTTGATGAGCTTCTCAAAACACTTCATCACTATAGATGTTAAAGCGATGGGGCGGTAGTCGTTTAGGCAGGCAGGGTTCTTTTTCTTTGGAACGGGGATGATGGTAGACTTTTTGAAGCAGGAGGGGACGATAGAGCTGGCCAAGGATTGATTGAATATGAAGGTGAGGATTGGTGCTAGCTGGTCTGCGCAGGCTCTCAGCACTCTGCCTGGAATGCCGTCTGGGCCAGCAGCCTTCCTGATGTTCACCCTCCTTAGCGTTGTTTTCACATCCAGCTCTGTCACAGTTAGTGAGCAGTCACCTCCTGGGTCTAAGATGTTGCCAGCAGCGCTGGAGTTGTCCTCAGCGTCTGCAGCAGTGCAGCTCCCAGTGTGGCTGGCCCCGAAGCGTGCAAAAAAGACACTTAGGTCCTCCACCAGAGAGGGGTCTGCTTCAGACGAGGTGGTGACCCGTCCCTTATAATCTGAGATGGTTTTGAGACCCTGCACTTGAATGCGACACTGCATTTGCATTTGAAGCATGTGAGTTCAGCAGCTGCAGAGCGTCCTCTGGTGAACATACTGTATATATGCATACAGTATCTTGAATAATGTTATATTAATATTCTACTCTAATACTCTATTCTTCATGTATCTATCCTGAATGCCTGCTATCAGTGAGGTGCCACAGCAGGTGAAAGCCCAGCTTCTCAATAAGAGACTGTCACAATAGCTGTATGATGAGAAATCCAGCAGACCACCTCAACCTCTGATGGAAGGACAGGTTGTCAGGTTGCAGTTCCCACAAGGTTACAACCAGACAGGGATGGTGAAGGAGGTTCACGTAGAGCCCAGATGGTACCTCATCCACTAGAAAGCTCTACAGGAGGAATGGCCGACACATTGTGCCTGTAGCCGAGCCCTCCCCAGCACAGCTCCACCCAAGTGACACTGACCACCTGGATACTGGACTTAACTCAAAACAGAACAACACTGTCACAAGTGAAAGGTGAGGACTTTTGGACACTGGACAGCCCAAGTGTGAAGTTCCTGGACCTGACTTATCCTCAAACATGACAGGACGTTTATACAGGACACTTTCAGGTCATGTCAGTAGGCCAATTCCTAAATACAAGGACTGTGTCCAGTTGTCAGTTTAAGACACACACACACACACACACACACACACACACACACACACACACACACACACACACACATCTGAATCATTCACATTCACGCCCCCTTTTTCAGAGGTATTTCCAGGGGGGGGGCGTCTTATATTCGGACCAATACGGTAAGTATAAAAAAAAATGTATCAACTTCAGCTGTTTATTTTCTGTCTTGCTCTCTTCCTGTGTGTGTGTGTGTGTGTGTGTGTGTGTGTGTGTGTGTGTGTGTGTGTGTGTGTGTGTGTGTGTGTGTGTGTGTGTGTCACCAATGCCACATACATTTAATTAAAGGGGGGAAAATAAGAATATAGTGAAATATCATAACTATGTCTGTAGATATCATCCTGTACTGTACTGAGAAATGTGATATTGTTACATCAAAGTGACAAGTTCTTTACTTTAGGTTTCAACAACAGAGGCAGTAAGGAGAGGAGATCATGAAATATTCTCTCAGAGGATAGAAACTAATAGTTCAAATTGGCTAAGTGGTGTCTGAGGCTCAGTCATGATTGTGATGTTGGTATCTCAGCTGCTTTTGAAACACAACAGGTCACTCCTACAGAGGTCAGTTATCTTCACTGACATTGATGTGCAACAGAATTTAAATGTTGGTCTGTTGAACAGTTGTATCAGGAATACTGACCTGAGAGTTTCCAGTCTACAGTGTGGACTCTCCATGGCAGCATAGAGCAGTTTCACTCCAGAGTCCTCTAAGTCATTCTTAGTCAGGTCCAGCAGTTTCAGCCTGTTGGACTGGGAGCTGAGAACTGAGGCCAGAGCTTCACAGCTTCTCTCTGACAGCTTACAGTCACTCAGCCTTAATGGATATGAAAAGATAAGGACATTTTATTCTTTTATCATTTCAGTCACACAACTCACGTAACAGATGATTGAGAATGAAAATGTAGATACAGAGTTCAGTATGGTGTCCAGGCTCTGATCCTGTCACTCCCTGCAGTCTACACCTAGCTAGCCAAAGACAGGGAGTGATGATGGTGAACTTCACGTCAAAGCCACCTTAGACACAGAGCCAGACACCAGCTAGTCATGTCCACCATGTGGCCTCACTGATAGCACAAATACAAGCTAGCATCTTAGGATCAAGCTAGGTCATTGTAACATTATGTGGAACCTCCATGTGTGGACTGGGCACCAGCCTCTGTGTGGCCATTCTCCTAGTAGGCTCCATTGTCCATCGAGGGGAATATAGTATCTAGTGTAGAGCCTGACCCTTACTGGATTTTTAGCATCGATGCCCATACCGATATTAGGGAGTAAAAAAATGACGATATTGATATATCAGCCAATATTCTCCAGAACCAGACAGAACAGTAGAACCGCCTATGTTATGTGTGGTGTGCCAGCTTACCTAGGTAGTGACCTAGGTAGTGACCTAGCTATCTATGACAGCCTACCACTTAAATGCAACACCGCATTTGCATTTGAAGCGTGGGAGTTCAGCAGCTGCACAGCGCCCTCTGGTGAACATACTGTATATATGCATACAGTATCTTGAATAATGTTATATTAATATTCTACTCTAATACTATGTATCCTGAATGCCTGCTATCAGTGAGGTGCCACAGCAGGTGAAAGCCCAGCTTCTCAATAAGAGACTGTCACAATAGCTGTATGATGAGAAATCCAGCAGACCACCTCAACCTCTGATGGAAGGACAGGTTGTCAGGTTGCAGATCCCACAAGGTTACAACCAGACAGGGATGGTGAAGGAGGTTCACGTAGAGCCCAGATGGTACCTCATCCACTAGAAAGTTCTACAGGAGGAATGGCCGACACATTGTGCCTGTAGCCGAGCCCTCCCCAGCACAGCTCCACCCAAGTGACACTGACCACCCGGATAATGGACTTAACTCAAAACAGAACAACACTGTCACAAGTGAAAGTGAGGACTTTTGGACACTGGACAGCCCAAGTGTGAAGTTCCTGGACCTGACCTGTCCTCAAACATGACAGGACATTTATAGAGGACACTTTCAGGTCATGTCAGTAGGCCAACACACACACACACACACACACACACACACACACACACACACACACACACACACACACAACAAATCTGAATTATTCACATCCATGCCCCCTTTTCAGAGGTATTTCCAGGGGGGGCGTCTTATATTCGGACCAATACAGTAAATATTAAAAAAAATTAAATTATCAACTTCAGCTGTTTATTTTCTGTCTTGCTCTCTTCCTGTGTGTGTGTGTGTGTGTGTGTGTGTGTGTGTGTGTGTGTGTGTGTGTGTGCCACCAATGCCACATACATTTAATTAACACATTGAGTGCCAAGGACGTCTGTGGACGTCCTAAAAAAAACTAACGAGGAGTGCCAAGGACGTCTGTGGACGTCCTAAAATCATAATTCATATTATTCCATAATTCTGCTGTTTAAGGTCGTACCTAGCCAGTGAGCATGAATCCCTTCAAGGGATCACACGGCGCCACCTTAAACATCGACACGGGAGCTGCGCCACCCACCTCAGATCCTTTACTTTGTGCAGGAGAAAGCAGGGAAAGACGTGATCAAAGGGGAAACCGATGCATGCTTCAGCCAGAGCCGTATAGATTGCTCTGTCTGCAGCGGACAGTTGGCTCGGCTGCATCCGTGCCCACAACTGAGCTCTTCTGCTTCTATCTATCTGCATATACGATTCCCTGCCAGAAAGCCAGCACCCGAAGCCGAACGGCCAAACCTTTTCGTTCAGTCGCGTTTGGCATTTCCTTGTTGCGCGCTGGGATCCGTCCGGGGCAAAAACGGAGTCTGTGAGAAAACAAACTGTGTGCGTGTGGGGAGGAGCCCGCAGCTCAGAGGTGGAGGGGGGGGGGGGGGGGTGAGAGGGGGGTGGGTCACGCAGGCTGCACAGAACCACACCATGTCACTACATCAGAAAACACCAGCCAGAGTCAGTGAATGCGCTTGAAATTAGAGTGCAAAAAGTATTCATAAAAGTCACTATATCTTGAAAAGTAAAAAAAAAACAGCAGAAAACCCTTGAAAGTGCTCTTGTTTCAGAGGCTGTGATTTCATAATGGAACTGTCTAGAAACAAAATTTCTTCTTTGGAAGAAGCATGAGTGTCCAATGTTTCATTAAAGTCCAGCCCTGTCAATATAGCCCTAATAGAAAAAATTCTATAGCTGTTTTCAACTGAATGGAAGTGAATCTGGCACAGGCTCCAGACAATTTTACTGAAGCGCTGTGGCACTCAATGTGTTAAAG
This sequence comes from Poromitra crassiceps, assembly GCF_964638095.1. Classification (NCBI taxonomy): domain Eukaryota; kingdom Metazoa; phylum Chordata; class Actinopteri; order Beryciformes; family Melamphaidae; genus Poromitra; species Poromitra crassiceps. The sequence continues at coordinate 20,650,799 of NC_139645.1, forward strand.
GGGAAAATAAGAATATAGTGAAATACCATATACTGTGATATTTCTGTAGATATCATCCTGTACTGTACTGAGAAATGTCATATTGTTACATCAAAGTGACAAGTTATTTACTTTAGGTTTCAACAACAGAGGCAGTAAGGAGAGGAGATCATGAAATATTCTCTCAGAGGATAGAAACTAATCTTAGTTCAAATTGGCTAAGTGGTGTCTGAGGCTCAGTCATGATTGTGATGTTGGTATCTCAGCTGCTTTGGAAACACAACAGGACACTCCTACAGAGGTCAGTTATCTTCACTGACATTGATGTGCAACAGAATTTAAATGTTGGTCTGTTGAACAGTTGTATCAGGAATACTGACCTGAGAGTTTCCAGTCTGCAGTGTGGACTCTCCATGGCAGCATAGAGCAGTTTCACTCCAGAGTCATTCTTAGTCAGGTCCAGCTCTCTCAGACTGGAGGACTGGGAGCTGAGAACTGAGGCCAGAGCTTCACAGCTTCTCTCTGACAGCTTACAGTCACTCAGCCTTAATGGATATGAAAAGATAAGGAAATATTATTATTTTATCATTTCAGTCACACAACTCACATAAACAGATGATTAATGAATGAAAATATAGATACAGAGTTCAGTATGGTGTCTAGGCTCTGATCCTGTCACTCCCTGCAGTGTACACCTAGCTAGCCAAAGACAGCAGGCAGTGATGATGGGGAACTTCACCCCAAAGCCACCTTAGACAGAAGATGATACTGAATCCTAAGCCTAAGTCCCCCGGGAAGCTTTTCCAGACAGTCTAAGAGCCCTGATGGCCTGATGGAGCCCTTGAGTCTAGACAAGGAAAGTCAGACAGATCCAAACATCTCAGCTTGCATAACTCATTGGGAACTACTGTATGAGGTCCACAGTGTAATTCAGGACAAAACTACTTTAAATGTGCTCAGTAAAATTGTAACATGAATTAACTGATAACGAGTGGAGGGATGACAAATTGTGGATATCATGACGTTACCTGACTACTGGTTCAAATCATAGTTGCTGTTGCTCTATTCTGAACCAGCTGGAGATGTCAAAGCATGAGGCTTGAGGTCAATTGCTGTATATGACTTATTTTTTTAAGCATCTGAGATGTGAAACTTGCAGGTTCAACCTTTACAGAGTCAGAGATACTGACCTGTTTTGAGAGCACAGACCTTAGTTTGGAGAAATGTGTCAAATCAACTGACATAAACTGATCTTACTTGAGAGTTTCCAGTTGACAGTGTGGACTCTCAAGTCCAGCAAAGAGCAGCTTCAATGCTGAATCTGACATCTTGTTCTTACACAGGTCCAGCTTTATCGGATGGGAGGGGTTGGACTTCAGAGCTGAGGCCAGGACTTCACAGTGAGTCTTTGAGAGTCCACAGTCAGAAAGTCTGTGATCACAGATTTAATGTAAGATTAGTTATTATAAGAAGAGCTGAGATTAAGCATACCAATCAAAACATACACAGAATACTAATACTAATACTACCACCACCACCAGTAGTAGTAGTAGTAGTAGTACTAATGATAATGATGACAATAATTTGCATTATAGAAGTTGAAGTTTCAAAAAGTGTTGATTGACAGAATATATTACATACATACAATTACAAGACAGCAGTTCTGTAAATTGTAAAAAAATAAATAATAATAATAACCTAAGCTTCACAGGCAGGTTATTTCAAATTCTGGTAAAACAACATAAGATTAACATGACACTATTGTAGCTTTAAACAACAACAACAACCATTATCATGTAATACAAACTGTAATGTAGACACTGACCACTAGAAAATACCGCTGTCTGTTGTGATAAAAATGTAAATTTTAATTGTAATCTTTGGAATAAACAGGCGAATAATAATTAAATTACACATTCCTGTTACTCTTCTTAAAAGTAACGGACAACTTTAGTTATTATTCCAGTGAAAAGTAATTAGTTACCCTACTCATTACATTGTTTTTGTGTTACAGCCTAACAGCCGATACACAGCAGCACAACGAAAGTCACCTGAAGTCACTCATTCATTGTATATTAGATGTGTCTGTCATCAACTTCTGAAGCATGCTGGGATACCTGGCAACACGACGAGAGTGACGACAGCGACGAGGGGGGGGGGGGGGGGCAAATTCAAAATTTCAAACAGAAAGACAACAAGACAGCCAATCAAGCTGCAGCACAAAGCAGGGCGACTGCAACTTCAAGCAACTTTTGTCATTGTGGTCTGCATGCACTGTAAAACGATTGTGCCAAGTTTACTCGTTTTCTTTTGGGCCAATAGATATTATGACATAAGCCACATTACGAACAGAAGTATCTAAATAATGACAAATACAACATATTTGTGAAGGTTTAGAGCTACAACATTAAATTCAGATTCTCCTGGATGTATTTGCTACGTTGTTGGCTTGTTCATGTGAGCTCTACTGTCATCCAATATTTCCAACATGACTTGAAGACGTGAATCTTTCATAGACATTTGCACCAATAAAGAGGTTAAAGAAGCCCCCCCCCCGTGTGTGTGTGTGTGTGTGTGTGTGTGTGTGTGTGTGTGTGTGTGTGTGTGTGTGTGTGTGTGTGACAGCAGTGGCTGCCTGGTGGGCAGAGCTATGTGAACACAGTGAATAAATGTTACAATTGCACATTTAAACATGTTTCTGATGTCCACATTGTCGTCTGTTGAGTTGTATCAGTAATACTGACCTGAGAGTTTCCAGTCTACAGTGTGGACTCTCCATGGCAGCATAGAACAGTTTCAGTCCAGAGTCCTCTAAGTCATTCTTTCTCAGGTCCAGCAGTCTCAGACTGGAGGACTGGGAGCTGAGAACTGAGGCCAGAGCTTCACAGCTTCCCTCTGACAGCTTACAGTCACTCAGACTTAATGGATATGAAAAGATAAGGACATTTTATTATTTTATCATTTCAGTCACACAACTCACGTATAACAGATGATTGAGAATGAAAATATAGATAGAGTTCAGTATGGTGTCTAGGCTCTGATCCTGTCACTCCCTGCAGTGTACACCTAGCTAGCCAAAGACAGCAGGGAGTGATGATGGTGAACTTCACCCCAAAGCCACCTTAGACACAGAGCCAGACACCAGCTAGTCATGTCCACCATGTGGCCTCACTGATAGCCCAAATACAAGCTAGCATCTTAGGATCAAGCTAGGTCATTGTAACATTATGTGGAACCTCCATGTGTGGACTGGGCACAAGCCTCTGTGTGGCCATTCTCCTAGTAGGCTCCATTGTCCATCGAGGGGAATATAGTATCTAGTGTAGAGTCTGACCCATACTGGATTTTTGGCTAACCCATACCGATATTGGGGAGTAAAAAAATGCCGATATCGATATATCGGCCAATATTCTCCAGAACCATACAGAACAGTAGAACCGCCTATGTTATGTGTGGTGTGCCAGCATACCTAGGTAGTGGGCTAGGTAGTGACCTAGCTATCTATGACAGCCTACCACTTAAATGCGACACTGCATTTGCATTTGAAGCGTGTGAGTTCAGCAGCTGCAGAGCGCCCTCTGATGAACATACTGTATATATGCATACAGTATCTTGAATAATGTTATATTAATATTCTACTCTAATACTATGTATCCTGAATGCCTGCTATCAGTGAGGTGCCACAGCAGGTGAAAGCCCAGCTTCTCAATAAGAGACTGTCACAATAGCTGTATGATGAGAAATCCAGCAGACCACCTCAACCTCTGATGGAAGGACAGGTTGTCAGGTTGCAGATCCCACAAGGTTACAACCAGACAGGGATGGTGAAGGAGGTTCACGTAGAGCCCAGATGGTACCTCATCCACTAGAAAGTTCTACAGGAGGAATGGCCGACACATTGTGCCTGTAGCCGAGCCCTCCCCAGCACAGCTCCACCCAAGTGACACTGACCACCCGGATACTGGACTTAACTCAAAACAGAACAACATTGTCACAAGTGAAAGGTTAGGACTTTTGGACACTGGACAGCCCAAGTGTGAAGTTCCTGGACCTGACCTGTCCTCAAACATGACAGGACATTTATAAAGGACACTTTCAGGTCATGTCAGTAGGCCAACACACACACACACACACACACACACACACACACACACACACACACACACACACACACACACACACAAACAAATCTGAATTATTCACATTCACGCCCCCTTTTCAGGGGTATTTCCAGGGGGGGACGTCTTATATTCGGACCAATACGGTAAATAAAAAAAATAAAAAAAAGATCAACTTCAGCTGTTTATTTTCTGTCTTGCTCTCTTCCTGTGTGTGTGTGTGTGTGTGTGTGTGTGTGTGTGTGTGTGTGTGTGTGTGTGTGTGTGTGTGTGTGTGTGTGTGTGTGCGTGTGTGTGCCACCAATGCCTCATACATTTAATTAAAGGGGAAAATGAGAATATAGTGAAATACCATATACTGTGATATTTCTGTAGATATCATCCTGTACTGTACTGAGAAATGTGATATTGTTACATCAAAGTGACAAGTTCTTTACTTTAGCTTTCAACAACAGAGGCAGTAAGGAGAGGAGATCATGAAATATTCTCTCAGAGGATAGAAACTAATCTTAGTTCAAATTGGCTAAGTGGTGTCTGAGGCTCAGTCATGATTGTGATGTTGGTATCTCAGCTGCTTTTGAAACACAACAGGACACTCCTACAGAGGTCAGTTATCTTCACTGACATTGATGTGCAACAGAATTTAAATGGTGGTCTGTTGAACAGTTGTATCAGTGATACTGACCTGAGAGTTTCCAGTCTGCAGTGTGGACTCTCCATGGCAGCATAGAGCAGTTTCAGTCCAGAGTCCTCTAAGTCATTCTTAGTCAGGTCCAGCTCTCTCAGACTGGAGGACTGGGAGCTGAGAACTGAGGCCAGAACTTCACAGCTTCTCTCTGACAGCTTACCGTCACTCAGCCTTAATGGATATGAAAAGATAAGAACATTTTATTATTTCATCATTTCAGTCAGACAACTCACGTAACAGATGATTGAGAATGAAAATATAGATACAGAGTTCAGTATGGTGTCTAGGCTCTGATCCTGTCACTCCCTGCAGTGTAGACCTAGCTAGCCAAAGACAGCAGGGAGTGATGATGGGGAACTTCACCCCAAAGCCACCTTAGACAGAAGATGATACTGAATCCTAAGCCTAAGTCCCTCAGGAAGCTTTTCCAGACAGTCTAAGAGCCCTGATGGCCTGATGGAGCCCTTGTGTCTAGACAAGGAAAGTCAGACAGATCCAAACATCTCAGCTGGCTCACAACTCATTGGGAACTACTGTATGAGGTCCACAGTGTAATTCAGGATGAAACTACTTTAAATGTGCTCAGTAAAATTGTAACATGAATTAACTGATAACCAGTGGAGGGATGACAAATTGTGGATATCATGACGTTACCTGACTACTGGTTCAATCATAGTTGATGTTGCTCTATTCTGAACCAGCTGGAGATGTCAAAGCATGAGGCTTGAGGTCAATTGCTGTATATGACTTATTTTTTATCAGCATCTGAGATGTGAAACTTGCAGGTTCAACCTTTACAGAGTCAGAGATACTGACCTGTTTTGAGAGCACAGACCTTAGTTTGGAGAAATGTGTCAAATCAACTGACATAAACTGATCTTACTTGAGAGTTTCCAGTTGACAGTGTGGACTCTCAAGTCCAGCAGACAGCAGCTTCACAGCTGAATCTGAGAGCTCGTTCTTACACAGGTCCAGCTTTATCAGATGGGAGGGGTTGGACTTCAGAGCTGAGGCCAGGACTTCACAGTGAGTCTCTGAGAGTCCACAGCCAGAAAGTCTGTGATCACAGATTTAATGTAAGATTAGTTATTATAAGCAGAGCTGAGATTAAGCATACCAATCAAAACATACACAGGATACTGATACTACTACTACCACCGCCTACAACATTAAATTCAGACTCTCCTGGATTTTGCTACGTTGTTGGCTTGTTCATGTGAGCTCTACTGTCATTCCAATAATTCCAACATGATTTGAAGACGTGAATCTTTCATAGACTTTGCACCAATAAAGAGGTTAAAGAGGCTAAAGAATGAAACACAAGTAACGGCCGATCTGTTGACTGGTCTGACTGGTAACTGTGATGAAGCACCACCTTTAGGTGTGCTATAATAAGCATATACTGTCGTGAACTATTGCTTAATTTAATTACCCCCCCCCCCCCCCGTGTGTGTGTGTGTGTGTGTGTGTGTGTGTGTGTGTGTGTGTGTGTGTGTGTGTGTGTGTGACAGCAGTGGCTGCCTGGTGGGCAGAGCTATGTGAACGCAGTGAATAAATGCTACAATTGCACATTTAAACATGTTTCTGATGTCCACATTGTCGTCTGTTGAGTTGTATCAGTAATACTGACCTGAGAGTTTCCAGTCTGCAGTGTGGACTCTCCATGGCAGCATAGAGCAGTTTCACTCCAGAGTCCTCTAAGTCATTCTTAGTCAGGTCCAGCAGTCTCAGACTGGAGGACTGGGAGCTGAGAACTGAGGCCAGAGCTTCACAGCTTCTCTCTGACAGCTTACAGTCACACAGCCTTAATGGATATGAAAAGATAAGGACATTTTAATCTTTTATCATTTCAGTCAAACAACTCACGTAACATGATTGAGAATGAAAATATAGAGACAGAGTTCAGTATGGTGTCTAGGCTCTGATCCTGTCACTCCCTGCAGTGTACACCTAGCTAGCCAAAGACAGCAGGGAGTGATGATGGTGAACTTCACGTCAAAGCCACCTTAGACACAGAGCCAGACACCAGCTAGTCATGTCCACCATGTGGCCTCACTGATAGCCCAAATACAAGCTAGCATCTTAGGATCAAGCTAGGTCATTGTAACATTATGTGGAACCTCCATGTGTGGACTGGGCACCAGCCTCTGTGTGGCCATTCTCCTAGTAGGCTCCATTGTCCATCGAGGGGAATATAGTATCTAGTGTAGAGCCTGACCCATACTGGATTTTTGGTGCCGATGTCCACACCGATATTAGGGAGTAAAAAACATTCCGATATCAATATATCGGCCAATATACTGATTATTCTCCAGAACCAGACAGAACAGTAGAACCGCCTATGTTATGTGTGGTGTGCCAGCTTACCTAGGTAGTGGCCTAGGTAGTGACCTAGCTATCTATGACAGCCTACCACTTAAATGCGACACTGCATTTGCATTTGAAGCGTGTGAGTTCAGCAGCTGCAGAGCGCCCTCTGGTGAACATACTGTATATATGCATACAGTATCTTGAATAATGTTATATTAATATTCTACTCTAATAGTATGTATCCTGAATGCCTGCTATCAGTGAGGTGCCACAGCAGGTGAAAGCCCAGCTTCTCAATAAGAGACTGTCACAATAGCTGTATGATGAGAAATCCAGCAGACCACCTCAACCTCTGATGGAAGGACAGGTTGTCAGGTTGCAGATCCCACAAGGTTACAACCAGACAGGGATGGTGAAGGAGGTTCACGTAGAGCCCAGATGTTACCTCATCCACTAGAAAGCTCTACAGGAGGAATGGCCGACACATTGTGCCTGTAGCCGAGCCCTCCCCAGCACAGCTCCACCCAAGTGACACTGACCACCCGGATATTGGACTTAACTCAAAACAGAACAACACTGTCACAAGTGAAAGGTGAGGACTTTTGGACACTGGACAGCCCAAGTGTGAAGTTCCTGGACCTGACTTATCCTCAAACATGACAGGACATTTATACAGGACACTTTCAGGTCATGTCAGACAGTAGGCCAATTCAAGGACTGTGTCCAGTTGTCAGTTTAAGACACACTGTTACGATCTGGTGTTTATTAGCTAGAGGTGATCCGTTAGGATATGACAGGTGTGATTTGGACAGCGTAGATTTATCGATAGGGAAGACTGACGTCATACAAAAGGGGTGGAGTGTTTGTGTCATGGTTTTGGAATTAATAATTATTTTTCTGTTTTGATGTTTTGCATTCAGACATTCATTTATTATTGCTTCTGTTCTAACTCTGCTGTCATTTCAGACCCGGCCACTCCCACCTGCCTGTCTTCCCCTCAGTAGTTTCACCTGGCTGTAATTATCCCACTCACCTGCTCCTCATTCCCTAATCAGCTCCCCAGCATATCTACAGGCCCATTCCACTGCTTCTCTGCCAGATTGTAATTGTCGTTCATGCCAGTCACATCCAGCTATCCTGTCCTGTTTTGTTCTCTGCTTTGTTTGACTTCAGTAAAGAGTCGGATTGTAACACCTTGCCTCTTGGTCGTGCTTTTGGGTCCAATTCTGTATCTGATCGTGACAGAACAATCTGGCCAATCATGGACCCAGCCGACTTAAAGAGAGAGATGGAGGCACAAGCTGGTGCTTTACGCCAGTATGAAAAGCAACTCCAGGCCATTTCCGGGGCCTTCCAGGAATCCTCTGCATGCCACGACAAGAACCTGGAGGCTCTCCATGACCAGATACAGCAGCTCAGTCTACACCGCCAAGGAGGGGCTGCGGCACCGGCTCCAGCACAGATGGGCGGACCACCTACCAGTCCTCCGGTTCGGGCCATCTCTGGCTCAGAACCTCGTGTGCCCCCTCCAGAACGCTTTTCGGGTGAGCCCGGCAGCTGCCGTCCATTTTTGATTCAATGCTCTTTGGCCTTTGAGCTTCAGCCTTCTGCTTTCCCCACTGAACGCTCCAAGGTAGCCTACATAATCTCTCTGCTCACGGACCGAGCCAAGCTGTGGGGAACGGCTGAGTGGGAGAAGCAGTCCTCAGCATGCTCCTCTGCTGAGATGTTTTCAGCAGAGTTAAGGAAGGTGTTTGACCACACAGCTTCGGGCCGGGAGGCAGCGAGAGGTCTGCTGAACCTGCGACAGGGGGAGCGACGGGTGGCTGATTACTCAATTGAATTCAGGACAATCGCCACAGAAAGTAAGTGGAACTCTCCCTCACTGTATGATGCCTTTTACCATGGCTTGTCTGATAAAATCAAGGATGAACTAGCCGCTCGCGAGTTGCCCAGCGAGCTTGACTCTCTCATTGATCTGACATTGCGTATTGATAACCGCATGAGAGAGAGAAAGAGGGAGAGATTCCAGTCTGCTGTTCTCCGTGCACCTGTCCGCTCTTCTGTTCCCACAGGGCCCGTGAAGCAGCTACTCACCTTGCCCTCAAGCCTCCCCGATGACTCGGAGCCCATGCAGCTGGGACGGACCCGTCTCACGCCGGAGGAGCGCCTTCAGCGTCGCATGGGGAATCTCTGCATGTACTGTGGCCAACCGGGACATTTCGTAGCTTCCTGCCCGGTAAAAGAAGGGGCTCACCAGTAATCCGGAGGGCACTGGTGGGCCAAGCTCGTCTCCCTGAAATGCCCTCTCGACCAGTAACCCATGCTCAGTTCCTCCTGGATGGACACCTACACACCGTGTCTGTGTTTATCGACTCTGGGGCGGACGCCAACTTTCTGGATTACCGGTTCGCTCGGCAGCTCAACATCCCGCAGATTCCCCTGGAGTCTCCCCTTCCAGCCAGCGCCCTTGATGGTCACCTCCTTGCCACAGTCACCCACTGCACTGCTCCGGTGAACCTCAGCATGTCAGGTAACCATCATGAGACTCTGTCTTTTCATTTACTACATGCCCCTCAAATCCCAGTAATTCTTGGTTACCCATGGCTCCTGAGACACAATCCCCACATTGACTGGGCTACAGGGGTAATTTTAGGCTGGAGTGAGCACTGTCATGCTGTCTGTCTGACGAATGCCCTGTCTCCTGTTTTTAGCCCTCCTTCTCCTTCCGAGTTTCCAGATCTGTCTAAAGTGCCCCAAACATATCTAGATTTGAAGGAGGTTTTCAACCGGTCCCGTGCCACTTCTCTGCCTCCTCACCGACCCTACGACTGTGCCATCAACCTGCTCCCTGGCACTTCCCCTCCCAAGGGCCGGTTATATTCTCTGTCAGCTCCAGAGATGCAGACCATGGAGAAATACATCAGTGAGTCACTGGCAGCTGGCATCATTCGCCCATCTTCGTCTCCTGCTGGAGCAGGGTTTTTTTTTGTGGAGAAAAAGGATAAGTCTCTGCGTCCCTGCATCGACTATCGAGGTCTCAACAACGCCACTGTGAAGAACAGGTATCCCCTCCCACTCATGAATTCTGCTTTTGAACAGCTCCAAGGTGCCACAGTGTTCACGAAACTGGACCTCAGAAATGCTTACCATTTGGTCCGCATTCAGGAGGGGGACGAATGGAAGACTGCTTTCAACACCCCCAGTGGCCATTATGAGTATTTAGTCATGCCCTTTGGACTAACAAACGCTCCTGCAGTTTTCCAAGCACTAATGAATGATCTGCTCAGGGACATGCTACACAAGTTTGTCTATGTCTACATCGATGACATTCTAATCTTTTCCAGATCCCTAAAGGAGCACGAGGGTCATGTGAGGAGGGTCCTGCACAGACTCCTGGAGAATCGCCTCTTTGTGAAGGCAGAGAAGAGCGAGTTTCATGTTTCTGAAATGTCCTTCCTGGGGATGGAGCTCAAGGGAGGAAGCGTCGAGATGGACCTGGCCAAGGTTTGTGCTGTTACAGAGTGGCCTCAGCCCACATCCCGTACACAACTTGGCAGTTTCCTAGGGTTTGCCAACTTCTACAGACGTTTTGTCCGGAATTTCAGTTCGGTGGCAGCCCCCCTCACCGCCCTTACCTCCACTAAAATGCCCTTCTCTTGGTCTCCTACCGCGGAGGCAGCGTTTCAGGAGCTGAAGCGACGTTTCACCAGTGGTCCCATTCTCACACACCCTGACCCCTCCAAGCAATTTGTGGTAGAGGTAGATGCCTCTAGCACAGGGGTGGGGGCTGTCCTCTCCCAACGCTCAGCGGAGGATCAGAAGGTGCACCCTTGCGCCTTCTTCTCCCGGAAGTTGATACCGGCAGAAAGGAATTACACCGTAGGCGACCGGGAGCTGCTGGCGGTCGTGTTGGCCTTAACGGAGTGGAGACACTGGCTCCAGGGAGCGGAACTCCCCTTTGTGGTTTGGACAGATCACAAGAACCTAGAATATATACGCACCGCCAAAAGGATGAGTTCCCGCCAGGCTCGGTGGGCCTTGTTCTTTGACCGCTTTAACTTTACTCTCTCCTACCGACCAGGTTCCAAGAATATCAAACCTGATGCCCTCTCCCGCCAGTTCCAGAAGGAGGAGGACCCTACTGAGATGGAAGGGATCCTTCCTCCTTCCTGTGTGATTGGTGCTCTGGTCTGGGACATTGAGGGTAAAGTCAAACAGTCACTTTCTGATTTCCCTGCACCCAGTAACTGTCCTGTGGGCCGTCTTTTTGTCTCTGATCATCTCCGCTCTCAGGTCCTCCAGTGGGGACACTCTTCGCGTCTGGCCTGTCACCCGGGGGTGCGGCGCACCCTGGCCCTTCTTCGTCAGCGTTTCTGGTGGTCCTCCATGGAGGAGGACACACAGGAGTTTGTGGCCGCCTGTCCTATTTGCTCCCAACACAAGACCTCCCGCCAAAGCCCTGCGGGTCTCCTTCAACCCCTTCCCGTACCGCATCGTCCCTGGTCCCATATATCGCTGGACTTTGTCACAGGCCTGCCCCCCTCAGAAGGTAACACAGTTATTCTGTCTGTTGTTGACCGCTTTTCCAAGTCTGCACATTTCGTTCCCCTGCCTAAGCTCCCCTCTGCCAAAGAGACTGCTGAACTGATATTACTCCATGTTTTCCGCCTGCACGGCCTCCCCAGTGACATAGTCTCTGACCGGGGGCCTCAGTTCACCTCTTGTTTCTGGAAGGAATTTTGCAGGTTGTTGGGAGCTTCGACCAGCCTGTCCTCAGGTTTCCATCCGCAGTCCAATGGCCAAACTGAACGGAAGAACCAGGACATGGAAACGGCTCTGCGGTGCGTCGCCTCACATGCTCCTTCTTCCTGGGCCAAGCAGTTGGTGTGGGTAGAATACGCCCACAACACCCTTCCCACCTCTGCCACTGGCCTGTCCCCCTTCCAGTGCGCCTACGGCTATCAACCTCCACTCTTTCCTGAGCAGGAGAGAGAGGCCAGTGTCCCCTCCGTCCAGGCATTCATCAGACGCTGCCGCCGCACTTGGCTCAGGGCCCGCTCTGCTCTCCTACGGACCTCTGAGAGATATCGGCGAGCAGCTAATCGGAGGCGATCCACAGCCCCCCAGTACGCACCCGGTCAGCGGGTGTGGCTATCCACCCGGGACATACCTTTAAGGGTGGAGTCTAAGAAGATGGCTCCCAGGTACATTGGCCCGTTCCCCATCTCCAAGGTCATCAACCCTGCGGCGGTGCGCCTGCGCCTCCCACCTCCCATGAGGATTCATCCCACCTTCCACGTTTCCTGTGTTAAGCCAGTCAAGGTCAGTCCTCTGCAGCCACCCTCCAGACCCCCGCCCCCCGCCCGGCTCATTGGTGGTGGGCCGGCTTATACGGTCAAGTGTCTGCTCAAGTCGAGACGTCGAGGGAGGGGGCTCCAGTACTTGGTGGACTGGGAAGCGCCCTGAGGAGCGCTGTTGGGTCGCATCTCGCAACATCCTGGACCCGGAGCTCATCTCAACTTTCCATCGCACCTATCCCGACCAGCCCGGTGGGACGTCAGGAGCCGTCCCTTGAGGGGGGGGCTCTGTCATGGTTTTGGAATTAATAATTATTTTTCTGTTTTGATGTTTTGCATTCAGACATTCATTTATTATTGCTTCTGTTCTAACTCTGCTGTCATTTCAGACCCGGCCACTCCCACCTGCCTGTCTTCCCCTCAGTAGTTTCACCTGGCTGTAATTATCCCACTCACCTGCTCCTCATTCCCTAATCAGCTCCCCAGCATATCTACAGGCCCATTCCACTGCTTCTCTGCCAGATTGTAATTGTCGTTCATGCCAGTCACATCCAGCTATCCTGTCCTGTTTTGTTCTCTGCTTTGTTTGACTTCAGTAAAGAGTCGGATTGTAACACCTTGCCTCTTGGTCGTGCTTTTGGGTCCAATTCTGTATCTGATCGTGACAGTTTGTTTGATTGCCTCAACAGGTCGCAGCTGTGCGGCAGCGCTCAGTGGCGTTTGGAGTGGTGAACGCACACCACGAGGAGGAAGGACGCTACGCTTAGGCGGGCTTTGGAAACAAACAGAGACTCTTTTTCCATCTCACACTCACGGACCACGGATACACCTTTTTCCCCCAAACCCCTGACTTTCCATACGAAGAGCGGGCTGGCCGAGTTGAACAGGCGTCGCAGCTACAGAGGGCTCGTCTGCTCAAGCGCGAGCTGTTCCCCGCAACGCCAAGACAACAGCAACAACCACCAGCCTTGGGTAAGCAGACATACACAACACCCCTTAGATAGAATTGCATTCACCCAGGTAGGCTTATTTTCACATTAATACACATGTAGGGAAGCGACAGTTTACGGGCTAACTAACCTTAGTGGGGAAACTAGAATTAGTACGAGCTAGGTCAGTCTGCAGCGTAACACACGCACACACACACACACACACACACACACACACACACACACACACACACACACACATCTGAGTCATTCACATTCACGCCCCCTTTTTCAGAGGTATTTCCAGGGGGGGGCGTCTTATATTCGGACCAATACGGTAAGTATTTAAAAACATTTTTTTATCAACTTCAGCTGTTTATTTTCTGTTTTGCTCTCTTCCTGTGTGTGTGTGTGTGTGTGTGTGTGTGTGTGTGTGTGTGTGTGTGTGTGTGCCACCAATGCCACATACATTTAATTAAAGGGGGGGAAATAAGAATATAGTGAAATACCATATACTGTGATATTTCTGTAGATATCATCCTGTACTGTACTGAGAAATGTGATATTGTTACATCAAAGTGACAAGTTCTTTACTTTAGGTTTCAACAACAGAGGCAGTAAGGAGAGGAGATCATGAAATATTCTCTCAGAGGATAGAAACTAATCTTAGTTCAAATTGGCTAAGTGGTGTCTGAGGCTCAGTCATGATTGTGATGTTGGTATCTCAGCTGCTTTGGAAACACAACAGGTCACTCCTACAGAGGTCAGTTATCTTCACTGACATTGATGTGCAACAGAATTTAAATTGTGGTCTGTTGAACAGTTGTATCAGTAATACTGACCTGAGAGTTTCCAGTCTGCAGTGTGGACTCTCCATGGCAGCATAGAGCAGTTTCAGTCCAGAGTCCTCTAAGTCATGCTTAGTCAGGTCCAGCTCTCTCAGACTGGAGGACTGGGAGCTGAGAACTGAGGCCAGAGCTTCACAGCTTCTCTCTGACAGCTTACAGCCACTCAGCCTTAATGGATAAGAAAAGATAAGGACATTTTATTATTTTATCATTTCAGCCAAACAACTCACGTAACAGATGATTAAGAAGAGAATATATAGACAGAGTTCAGTATGGTGTCCAGGCTCTGATCCTGTCACTCCCTGCAGTGTACACCTAGCTAGCCAAAGACAGCAGGGAGTGATGATGGTGAACTTCACCCCAAAGCCACCTTAGACAGAAGATGATACTGAATCCTAAGCCTAAGTCCCCCGGGAAGCTTTTCCAGACAGTCTGATAGCTCATTTCCACCACATTTTACTGCCCTGTACAGCTCGTCACCACTCGGCTCTAATCGTATCAGCCCTATTGACGTTTTGCTTCCACCGCGGATCATGTGCCCCCACCCACCCCCGCCCACAGCTGGTCGTCTAAAAATAGCGACCGCATATCTGTCCTTCGGCTATAACATAACGTTACAATTAAATCCATCCACAGAACTTTTAAACTGTTTATGAAATACTGGTGCCTCTAAATGACCTACAGTGTACATGGGCAAATGTGACAATCGGCCAAGAGAATGATATCACAGGCATGTGCTGTGCTGTGCGGGGACGGGAGAGGCGCAACAGAGTGAAGCCTCTACCCCGCAGCCTCTCACCAGGCAAGACCGGGGCTTCCAAACACCCGCTGCGGCCTAGCGGAGCGCTGCAGCCTCCTCTCAGCTACAGAGCTCCCTGAGCGAGCAGCGGACTTTTTTCTCAGACAATTGAACACCCGCCACGATTTTATTTCACCGGAGGTGAAGGCAGCGACACAAAATACTGATGGAAATATACATAACAGAAGATAAGGTAAGACCACTAAACTGGTATGCAGCCGCCAGCATTGCATTGACAGTCAGTAGACAGAGTAAACACGATTCTCTCTGACCAATCAGTAGCCATCAGAGTTTTACGTCACCATTTGGGACCTACTCGCCAGCCCGAAGTACCCCGACGAGGCAGGGACCAAAAGTAGCACGACTCGGCCTAAAATCAAACCGAGCTGGGCCGGTTTTTGACGGTGGGATGAGACCAAAAGTCGAGTCGAGCGGAGCGGGACCGCGCTACTAGCTGCTGTGGAATTGGGCCATAAGAGCCCTGATGGCCTGATGGAGCCCTTGAGTCTAGACAAGGAAAGTCAGACAGATCCAAACATCTCAGCTTGCTCACAACTCATTGGGAACTACTGTAAGAGGTCCACAGTGTAATTCAGGACAAAACTACTTTAAATGTGCTCAGTAAAATTGTAACATGAATTAACTGATAACCAGTGGAGGGATGACAAATTGTGGATATCATGACGTTACCTGACTACTGGTTCAAATCATAGTTGCTGTTGCTCTATTCTGAACCAGCTGGAGATGTGAAAGCATGAGGCTTGAGGTCAATTGCTGTATATGACTTCTTTTTTTAAGCATCTGAGATGTGAAACTTGCAGGTTCAACCTTTACAGAGTCAGAGATACTGACCTGTTTTGAGAGCACAGACCTTAGTTTGGAGAAATGTGTCAAATCAACAGACATAAACTGATCTTACTTGAGAGTTTCCAGTTGACAGTGTGGACTCTCAAGTCCAGCAAAGAGCAGCTTCAATGCTGAATCTGACATCTTGTTCTTACGCAGGTCCAGCTTTATCAGATGGGAGGGGTTGGACTTCAGAGCTGAGGCCAGGACTTCACAGTGAGTATTTGAGAGTCCACAGTCAGAAAGTCTGTGATCACAGATTTAATGTAAGATTAGTTATTATAACCAGAGCTGAGATTAAGCATACCAATCAAAACATACACAGCATACTAATACTACTAATAGTACCACCACCAGTAGTAGTAGTAGTAGTAGTATTAGTAGTAGCAGTACTAATGATAATGATGACAATAATTTGTATTATAGAAGTTGAAGTTTCAAAAAGTGTTGATTGACAGAATATATTACATACATACAATTACAAGGCAGCAGTTCTGTAAATTGTAAAAAAATAAATAATAATAACCTAAGCTTCACAGGCAGGTTATTTCAAATTCTGGTAAAACAACATAAGATTAACATGACACTCTTGTAGCTTTTCTAGGCCTACTTAAATTGTTTATCTATTTTGATATGTAATATTGTTGTCTTCTTCCTATTAGTTTTACCATTATTATTAATTATTATATCCCCCGCCCGGCTGTGATGTCTTGCCTTGATTGTACCTGGTGACGTCTCATACGCACAGGCCTATTTATTCTCTTCTGTAACTGCTGTCATTCATTTGCCTGATGAAGACCCAATAGGGTCGAAAGCTTGCTTGCCAACCTTGAGCGCAAATAAAACGGGAGCTGCTAATCAGTGTGCGGACAATTCCTTTATTTTTTTACTCTTGTAGCTTTAAACAACAACAACCACCATTATCATGTAATACAAACTGTAATGTAGACACTGACCACTAGAAAATACTGCTGTCTGTTGTGATAAAAATGTAAATTTTAATTGTAATCTTTGGAATAAACAGGCAAATAATAATTAAATTACACATTCCTGTTACTCTTCTTAAAAGTAACGGACAACTTTAGTTATTATTCCAGTGAAAGTAATTAGTTACCCTACTCATTACATTGTTTTGTGTTACAGCCTAACAGCCGATACACAGCAGCACAACGAAAGTCACCTGAAGTCACTCATTCATTGTATATTATATGTGTCTGTCATCAACTTCTGAAGCATGCTGGGATACCTGGCAACACGACGAGAGTGACGACAGCGACGAGAGGAGGGGCCAAATTCAAAATTTCAAACAGAAAGACAACAAGACAGCCAATCAAGCTGCAGCACAAAGCAGGGCGACTGCAACTTCAAACAACTTTTGTCATTGTGGTCTGCATGCACTGTAAAACGATTGTGCCAAGTTTACTCGTTTTCTTTTGGGCCAATAGATATTATGACATAAGCCACATTATGAACAAAAGTATCTAAATAATGACAAATACAACATATTTGTGAAGGTTTTGAGCTACAACATTAAATTCAGACTCTCCTGGATGTATTTGCTACGTTGTTGGCTTGTTCATGTGCGCTCTACTGCCATTCCAATAATTCCAACATGATTTGAAGACGTGAATCTTTCATAGACTTTGCACCAATAAAGAGGTTAAAGAAGCTAAAGAATGAAACACAAGTAACGGCTGATCTGTTGACTGGTCTGACTGGTAACTGTGATGAAGCACCACCTTTAGGTGTGCTATAATAAGCATATACTGTCGTTAACTATTGCTTAATTGAATTATCCCCCAAATCCCCCCCCCCGTGTGTGTGTGTGTGTGTGTGTGTGTGTGTGTGTGTGTGTGTGTGTGTGTGTGTGTGTGTGTGTGTGTGTGTGTGTGTGTGTGTGACAGCAGTGGCTGCCTCCCTGGTGGGCAGAGCTATGTGAACGCAGTGAATAAATGCTACAATTGCACATTTAAGCATGTTTCTGATGTCCACATTGTGGTCTGTTGAGTTGTATCAGTAATACTGACCTGAAAGTTTCCAGTCTGGAGTGTGGACTCTCCATGACAGCATAGAACAGTTTCAGTCCAGAGTCCTCTAAGTCATTCTTAGTCAGGTCCAGCTCTCTCAGACTGGAGGACTGGGAGCTGAGAACTGAGGCCAGAGCTTCACAGCTTCTCTCTGACAGCTTAAAGCCACTCAGCCTTAATGGATATGAAAAGATAAGGACATTTTATTCTTTTATCATTTCAGTCACACAACTCACGTAACAGATGATTGAGAATGAAAATATAGATACAGGCCCCTATTCTCCCACAGGCCTTCGGCGCTAAAACGGGCCTTAAACGCAAAAAAACATGCCTTGCGCCTGTCTCGGGAAGATATCAACATGGCTTTACACTGGCAAATGCGCTTTAGGCGGAATGGGCGTGGCGCACTCCCTGAATGGGCGAGAATGGGCGTGTCGGCCTTAAATACCGGCCTAATGATATCTTCCCACCTGGTGTAAATTTAGCGCTTAGCGCTTTTGAAAACCAGACCTATTCAGTGCGCCAGTTGCGCGGAGCGCTCCCCTCTGGCTCTCCTCTGTCACCCTTCTCTGTGTCACTCTCTCCCTCTCTCCTCAGTCTGACAGGCACAATACGACTGTCTCTCTCTGACTCCCTCGCTCAGACAGACACAACACACGTCCCATAGAAAAAATAAGTTGTAAGTTCACTGCCTGTGAAAGGTCCCAGCATGCAATGGGCTACTCCATTTCGCTACTAAATAGCAACCAAATGAGCCGAAATAGATATAAAGGTCGATCTAAATAATGTGTAATGGTAACACAACCTGCAATTGTAGAACATTTCAATATTGGACCAAATAAAACATGAAATGAAAACACCACCCTATGTGAAACATATATGTCCTCCTGGGCCTATATATATCCCTTGTCGATTTAACGTGATTTAGATAAGTGACAGCGGAACGCGCTTCTACTGTCATGTGCTATACTGTGATGTCCGCGTATTTACATGCTTGCAGTATTTAAACTGCAGTTAGATTGGTTTGAGAAGCATAATAATATGGAATAATAGCCTATAAATGGAGACAGACAGACGGGATGAAGGGAGGGGCTTGGCTTTGTCTGGTTTTACCGGATTTCTCCTGGAATTGGAGCTTAAAAGGCAAGCGTGTGACTCTTTACTGCACTCCTCCAATGAGCTGATGGTGCATAATTTTACGCTTAAAAGGCGTGGTTGTTGGAGCTATTGGTTGTTTTGGTGGTATTTAATAATAAACATTTATTTAGTTATTTAGTTTTGTAGAATAATATTGCTAAATTGGGTTGATTAGTATTAGTATAATTATTTGGTTAATTTGAGCACTTATTAAGCTTTTATTTTGAAGGTGCTGGCAGCTGGGGTGCACACAGGTGAACTTACTTATATGGGCATACAGGTAGACTCAGTCAAGGCACCGGGAGGGGTTTATGGTTTTTTACCAGGGCAAGAGAGGCGGCAATCTTTTGTTTGTCTGTTTGCTTGGAAAATGGTGAATAAATCAACAGAAACGCTATGCCTGCCTGGACAATTGACTTATTTTTCCCTGCGTAAGATATGATTCATTCCTGGTGCCAGTGGCTTTGATTTTGAACATGTTTAGTTTTTTCTTTATTCTTTATTGTTTAACTCATTCACCGCCAATGACGTCTTTGACGTGTTATCAGAAATAGCCCTCCCCGCCAATGACGTGTTTGACGTGTTTTTGTTTTTATTACTGCAGGGCGTAGTTTAAACACTTCCCCAGCCTGTCACATGGTATCAGGTCCCTATCATCTAAGACAACACGTGAACAAACACATACCGCAGCTGTTGTTTTGAAATTGAGCAGGAGGAAAAGCAGAAAACTGGTAACGCTTCCTTGTGCAGACAGGAGAAACGCCATTGAAACGCGCATCGGCGCGCTGCACGAGCTGGAGTCGCCTTCCTCTGTGCCAGCCGGGAGAAAGTAATCAAGAGATGTGTTTGATCATCGGAGGAATGAGGAAATGATCGATCAGTTTGCGAGGGCGGTGAGGACGTGTTGAATAGCCGAGGGGAAAACGGGAACGATCAGATAGCAGGGATGATATGACAGGGAGACATGGACGAGGACGGGTGCAAAATAAACACACAACAGCAAGGCACAAGGCAGAAGCGGGAGTCAGAGCAGCCCGCTGTCCTTTCTCAAGAGCTATTCAGTTGGTTCATGTAATCGCTGGGCTGCGTGCCCTCCAGTGTTGCTCCTGGCCAATCCCAGCGCCACAGGGCGTGGTTATTGCTTATCCTATGTGGGGTTAGAAATCTAAAAGGGGGATCGTGTGTGTGTGTGTGTGTGTGTGTGTGTGTGTGTGTGTGTGTGTGTGTGTGTGTGTGTCTGTCTGTCTGTCTGTCTGTCGGTGTGTCTGTCTGTCTGTCTGTCTGTCTGTCTGTCTGTCTGTCTGCACACTCACTCACACCGAGTAAACTGTATTGTTGAATGTAAAAAAAAAGCACTTCATGTGTATATATATATATATATATTTTTTTTTTTGTCATTTGTGTCCTAACGAATAATATTTACATGTCTGATGTCAATACAGTTCAAAATAAAAGAATTGAGAGCGAGTTCTGCATGAGATTGTGTGCATAAATACATAAATGCCATTTTCTGCAATTTCTTTTCTCAGAGAGACATTTTGGGGGAAAACAGGGTGTATATAAATGGCTATAAGTAGAGTACAGAACATGCTAAAAGCTCACTTTTTTTTTCCTGGTGAACCCAGAGACGTACATCTTCATTTTGAGGTATTGCAAATCACTCTGGTGCTAATAGATAATTTACTGTGGGTCTTGAAAGATGACCAACAATTATGAAAATCTTTGGCCTGTGCTAAATATTGGCAGTCCTAAACTGGCGGTGAATGAGTTAACAAAGGACAAATAGCCACTACACAAGTAAAAAACCACCCTTAAAGAAAGACATTTTTTTGATGGACTTTGGACTTTGATGGATTTGAAGTTTGGATCACTCACCTGTGAAAGAAAGAGGACTTTTGGACAAGACAAAAGACACGTCTGGAGAGCCACGGGCCTACATACAAAATCTATCCTACAGCATCGGTATGTGAACAAATTAACTCTGGAGGCTGTATAAGAAAACGGCTACACTATTGGAGTGTTTGAGTCATTGTTTCACTGGATGAATATTGGGAGTTTTAATTGTCGGACTTTGGATCATGATGTGCATATTGCACAATACCTCCCTGGAGCATATCAATTGTTTCATTCACAAAATCTTGGATCTTGACTGTGCCCGTGCAACATAAGATGTTTCCCTGTATTTTCTCTGCTGCAAAGAAAGAGTGTGGAAAGTCAATCAGACTTAAAGGTTGTGAGACAAAGGAGACAAAATGGCTGACACTGCACTAAATGCCAGTAAGGAGATAATTTCTGATGATGCATCAAAAGAGAAGAGTGACAGTCAGTCTGTGCTCTCAAAACGGAGTACTAAGTTGACGGAAAAAGGCTTGGCATTCTATGTAAAAATGAGTCAAGAAAAGAGGTCTTTTGCATGCAAACAAGCCAAGAAGAACATGGAGCAACTGCGTGTCTTGATGGAATCCACTGACAATGTTAAATCTGTGCAATCTCAGTTGGATAAATTCATTAATTGCTATGAGGAGGCTAAGGACGTGCATGAATGTTTCATGAGTCAGAATCTACCGGAGGATGAAATTGAAAGGCAAAATAAATATTTTCATGTGAAAATGACCATGTTTCATAATTTTACTGAAGATGTAAAGATGTGGTTATCTGATGTTGGCCGGCCATATGTGGAATCAAATGCTGCTATTGGACCTCCTGACATTAACCTCCAGTCACATGTGCAATCAAATGCTGATATTGGATCTGACATTAACCTTCTGTCACATGTGCCATCAAAGGACAATGATATTGAATCTCCTGACAATGACAATGATACTGGACTTCCTGGTAACTTAATGTGTGATGATGAGATTAGCCCTGAGGACAGTGCTTCAAATATTTCAATGGGAAATCACACCAGATCTTACATATCCAGAACGTCATCTACATCTTCTGCAAGGATAAAGGCAGAAACTGATAAAGCAGCACTTATGGAGCGCATGGCTGCATTACAAAAGAAACATTTATTGGAAGCCAAGGAGGAGGAACTAAGAAAGGAGAAGGAACAGTTTGCTCTGGAAACCGAACTGGCTGTAACCAATGCTAAACTTCATGTCCTTGAAATAAATTCAAAGTGTGGTTCTAAAAGATCTGACGGAATGAACTCATATCTTGAGAGGAGAAGTGGTCAAAGGACAAGCCGACTGAATCCTCATGCTGATCATTTTCTTCCAGGAAAAATAAAGTCTGTTGTCAGTGGATCTCACCCTAAGGCCCAGGCTGTGACTGTCAGGCCTAAACAAGCTGCATTAACACAAACTCACATCAGGCCAGTGATGAGTAACCACCAAGCACAAATGACTCAAGTGGTTCATGATGCTCAACAAACAGGCCGTCAATCCCATCTGAACCTAGCACACAATGACACCCAGAATGATATTGTGAATATTATGCAACGTCAGAATGATATCACTGCATTGTTGGTTCAGCAAAATCTAGCATCTGCTCTGCCAATGAGAAATATCCCTGTGTTTGATGGTGACCCCCTTCAGTTTCAATCCTTCATAAGAGCCTTTGAAAATTGTGTGGAGGGAAAAACTGACAACTTGAGTGACTGCTTGACATTCTTGGAGCAGTACACTAGGGGGCAGCCAAGAGATCTTGTTAAGAGTTGTCAACATCTTCCCTCTGCTCAGGGATACCAAAGAGCTAAATCTCTTCTTGCTGAACATTTTGGCAATGAGCACAAAATTGCTTCTGCTTACATGGACAAGATTCTCAACTGGCCCCTCATTAAAGCAGAAGATGTTCAAGCACTGCAATCATTTTCTCTGTTTCTTCGAGGCTGCTCCAATTTAACACAACAAATCATGTACATGAAGGAGTTGGACATGCCATCTAACCTCAGAAACATTGTGATGAAACTTCCTTATAAACTAAGGGAAAAATGGAGAAATGTCGCATGTGATCTGCAGGAGCATAGGGGATCCAGACCAGTGTTCACTGACCTTGTGACCTTTGTTGAGAAACAAGTTAAAATTGCTTCTGACCCACTTTTTGGTAATATTCAAGATGTACAAGCTACAAGTCACAGTAAAGTCTCCAATGTCAGTCATGCAAAGCAAAGGAGAAGTGGAAGCACATTTGCCACCAGTGTCACCACAGTGAAGGATAGGAATAAAATGTACACTGATAATAAGATCAAGTCCTCTTCTGCCCAAAGCAACATCAAATGTTTATTTTGTCAACAAAACACTCACTCACTGGATAAATGCTCACAATTCAAGTTGAAGCTGCAACGGGACAAGATAAATTTCATAAAGGAAAATGGAATTTGTTTTGGTTGCTTAAAGGTTGGTCACACAAGCAAAGACTGTAGGAGTCGTTTGGATTGCAGTGTGTGTCATCTGAAGCATCCATCAGTCCTCCACATTGAGGAAAAGGATAAAAGTACATCCTTTAAAGCAGCACAAGAATCTGTGAGCCCTCCACTGAATGTTTCACCTGGACAGTCTCAGACATGTGGTCATATTGGGGCCGGTGACGAGGACAATGCTGTCTTCTCCATTGTTGCAGTTAAAGTGAAAAGCCAGATGAGTAATACAGTTGTGCACACATATGCCTTTCTGGATCCTGGGAGTTCAGGTACATTCTGCACTGTTGATTTGGCCAGTGGCGTGCCTGACCAAGTTGGTGCCCTAGGCAAGATTTTTGCTGGTGCCCCCCCTCCCCCCTCCCCCAAAGAAAATATAATAAAAATTATATCGCAGCTAATCCAGCACTGCAGTGCAGGCTCAGAATCGCCCTTCCCCAGTGGCGCTGGAAGTACTTTTAGGTAGGGGGTGCTGTAAGGAAGGGTCTCTCGGTGCTGCCCGCGAGGGCAGCGCCGAAGAAAATTTTACGTTTTTTGGACTTTCATCCATATTTAGAAGAATAGTTAATTTTAAATTAACATTAGGATTATACTGTTGTGATGTCATTATTCAGTATCTTCTCCTTTTCTCACTCACTTTCATGTAAGCACAAACTGTTTTTTAATGCATCTTGTTGGTGGTATAAACACAAGACAGCCAAATCCAACAATTTCGAAAATCCATTTCTTGCCACCAGGGGGTGCTGCAGCACCCTCAGCACCCACCTTCCAGCTACCTTCCCCCACTCTGGGAAAAAGCTCCGAGCAGGTAGAAGGGGGCGCGGCCGCGCAGTGGGTGGGGTGGTATGGATTAGGGACCATGGTGAAAGTGCTGCAGCCCGGGCAGCCAGAAAGCCAGAATTAGAAAAATGATTTCACTATTATTTAAAGACTTAAGACGTTGTTCTTCTTATTTTTGTCTACTATTGTAAAATAATAGTAGGCCTATTATCATGAAAAAGTATTTGTTAAAAAAAAAAAAAAAAAAAAAAAAAAAAGTTTTTTTTTTTTTTTTTTTTTTTACCCTCTCTGGCGCCCCTAACGGCTCAAGCGCCCTTAGCATTTGCCTAGTTCGCCTAATGGACGGCACGCCACTGGATTTGGCAAAGAGACTTGGGCTAAGAGGCAAACCAGCCAACATTTTGTTGAGAACAATGGGTCAAAAGAAGATTGTAAGCACCACCATACTGTCTGGTTTGGAAGTATCTGGCATGGAAACAAATGATTTTATTGAGTTGCCTAACACCATAACTCAAAAGACTATGCCAGTGTCAAGGTTGAACATTCCACAGCAGGAGGATGTTGCAAAATGGCCTTATTTGAGCAACATAAAGCTTCATGATGTTGATGCAGAGGTTGATTTACTCATTGGAACCGACGCACCAAAAGTGATGGAGCCTTGGGAGCTGATTAACAGCCAAGGTAAAGGACCTTACGCAGTCAGAACAAGAGTCGGCTGGGTAATCAATGGACCACTTCGTGGTGGAGACGGCAGAGTCAAGACTGGCTGCTCTGTTGTTACAACAAATCGAATTTCTGTGGAACATCTGGAAGAAATGCTCATCAAACAATACAATCATGATTTTAATGAAAGAACATCGGATGAGCAATTGGAAATGTCAAGAGAGGACATTAAATTCATGAAGACAGTGGAAGGTACAACAGAGCTGAAAAATGGACATTATTGTATTGATTTGCCTTTTAGAGAAGAAGATCCTGTTTTGCCAAATAATCGTTCTGTCGCAGAACAGCGCCTCCAAGGCCTGAAGAGGAAATTTGACAGGAATGTGAAGTACAAGGAGGAGTACACCTCATTTCTCAGTGACATGTTGGTCCAAGGCTATGCTGAAATAGTACCCACTGATCAGTTAAAGCAAGATGATGGAAAAGTGTGGTACATCCCCCATCACGGAGTACATCACCCCACCAAGGGAAAGCTAAGGGTTGTGTTTGACTGTGGCGCCACATATAAAGGAACATCACTGAACCACCAGCTCTTGCAGGGCCCAGATTTCACCAACTCTCTTATCGGGGTCCTCATTCGATTCAGGAAAGAGCCTGTGGCAGTCATGGCTGACATCCATGCCATGTTTCATCAAGTACAAGTGCCTGATAAACATGTGAACTTCCTTCGCTTTCTTTGGTGGCCTCATGGCAACACTGAGCTAGAACCAGTGGAACATCGAATGAGGGTACACCTGTTCGGAGCTGTATCGTCCCCAAGTTGTGCCAATTATGCCTTGAGGAGAACTGCAGAGGACAATGCATGTGATTTTCCTCCTGAGGTCATCAGCACAGTCAACCATAACTTCTATGTGGATGACTGCCTGAAGTCTACAGCCACAGAGGGAGATGCAATTCAGATTGTAAAGAACTTGACTGCACTCTGTGACAAAGGTGGATTCAGTCTCCAAAAATGGGTGACAAACAGCCGCTCTGTGTTGATGTCTATCCCAGTTGACATCAGAGCGACAGAGATGAAGGAACTGGACTTGGACACAGACCAGCTTCCTATGGAAAGAGCGCTTGGACTGCAATGGTGTGTCGAATCCGATACGTTCCGGTTCAGGTCTTCAGTACAGGAACGGCTACAAACCAGGAGAGGTATTTTGTCTGTGGTCAGCTCACTGTATGACCCATTAGGATTTTTGGCCCCGTTTACCATGACAGCCAAGCTAATGTTGCAGGAGCTCTGCAGGAGAAACTTGAAGTGGGATGAGCAGGTTTCCCCCTCCTTCTCCAAACAATGGTCTGATTGGCTGAATGACCTCCAAAAAATGAGTGGATTCAAGGTGGAGCGTTGCATTAAACTCCAGGACTTGGGAAGTTCTGTAGCAGCACGGATCCATAATTTTTCTGATGCCAGTCAAGTTGGCTATGGCACAGTGTCTTACTTGAGACTGGAAAATGCTGATAAAGTGCATGTTTCATTTCTTGTGGGAAAGGCCAGGGTTGCGCCCCTGAAGCAAATCACCATTCCTCGTTTGGAGCTCACGGCAGCCGTTCTCGCTGTCCGAATGGATGGAATGATTCAAAAGGAGCTGCAGTGGCAGCTGGGGAAGTCGGTGTTTTGGACCGATAGCACGACTGTCCTCAAGTACATCAGCAATGAAACTAGACGCTTCCATACATTTGTTGCCAACAGAGTCTCTGTTATTAGAGAAGCCACAGACATTGACCAATGGAAGTATGTGGGCACTAAGGTCAATCCTGCAGATGAAGCATCTCGTGGATTGAAAGCAGAGGAATTTCTCACATGTGGAAAATGGATTAAAGGCCCAGAGTTCCTCTATTTGGCAGAGAAGGAGTGGCCTATATCTGACATGGATTCAGCTGTGATTCCTGCTGATGACCCCGAGGTCAAAAAAGAATCAGCAGTCTACGCCATTGTAAAGCACTCAGAGGATCCCACAGGCCATCTCATCAATTACTTTTCATCATGGAGGAAACTCAAAACATCCGTTGCCTGGTTCCTCAAACTTAAAAGAGTTATTTTGCTTCTGAGCCAAAAGAGAAAGGAGCTTAAAGCTGCTGAGAGTGACAAGCAAGCAGGAGTTAAAAGTTCTATTGAACAGAAACTTCAAAGGTTCAAAGCCACACTTGGGGAGAAAGGTTTGACTCCAGAAACTTATGATGAAGCAGAAAAGGCCATCATTCGTTTTGTTCAGAACAGCAGGTTCAAGAATGAAATTGACTCACTAAAACACGGCTCAGATAATGTATCCAAGGACAGTCCACTGTACAAGTTGGATCCTATACTGGAGGATAACATTCTCAGAGTTGGTGGTCGTTTGCATAAATCGGCCTTACCATCAGAAACCAAGCATCCTGTTATTCTTTCAAAAGACCTGCATGTTTCCCAGCTCATTTTACGTCATATCCATCAACAGCTTGGACATGTTGGTAGAAACCACATGCTGAACAGACTTCGACAGAGATATTGGATAATTAAGGCCAACTCTGCTGCAAGGAAGACAATTACAGAATGCATGGTGTGCAGACGTTACAGAGGGAAACTTGGAGAGCAGAAGATGGCAGACCTACCTGAGGAGAGGGTTATGCCAGACAAGGCTCCTTTCACTGATGTGGGAGTTGATTATTTTGGCCCCCTGGAGGTGAAAAGAGGAAGAAGCCTTCTAAAAAGGTATGGAGTGCTTTTCACCTGTCTGACCAGTCGTGCAGTGCACCTTGAAGTGGCACACTCCCTTGATACAGACTCTTGCATTAATGCTGTGCGGAGGTTTATTTGCAGAAGAGGACCTGTGTCAAGTTTAAGGTCTGACAATGGCACAAATTTCACTGGAGCAAACAAAGAGTTGAAGCGAAGCCTGGCTGCTTTAAACAATGAGAAGATCCAGGGTGCTTTGATTCAAGATGGGATCAAGTGGAGCTTTAATATGCCAGCAGCATCACATCAAGGGGGCGTTTGGGAGCGTCTGATTCGCTCAGTCAGAAACATACTCTCCTCTGTTCTTGGACAGCAGGTATTGGATGATGAGGGCCTGCTGACGCTGTTTTGTGAGGTGGAGGCAATACTGAACGACAGACCCATCACAAAGGTCTCTGATGACCCTAATGACCTTGAGGCCCTCACGCCAAACCATATTCTTCTGTTAAAGGGAAAACCCATCTTTCCACCAGGACTCTTTGAACGGAGTGATCTGTACATCAGAAGAAAATGGAAGCAAGTACAGTATATGGCAGAGATCTTTTGGAAAAGATGGACATCTGAATACTTACTTGTGATGCAGGAACGTCAAAAATGGGCTCGGCCAAGAAGAAGCTTCTCTCCAGGAGATGTTGTTATTGTTGCTGATCCTACAGCTCCAAGAGGATCCTGGATGATGGGCCGAGTGCTGAGCACCAAGTCTGACTCGAAAGGATTAGTCCGATCTGTGTGCCTCCAAACTAAGTCCAGTGTCTTGGAGAGACCTGTAACAAAGATATGCTTGCTCCTGGAGGCCACAGTCTAAGATCATTAACATTTATTCTTTCTTTTTCTCTTTCTATCCTGTCTTCCCTCTTATTTGTTTCTTCCAGGCAAACCATGTGAAGAAGACAATAATCTATGTAGGGACAGAGTACAGATAAAGAGAATAGCTCCCCTATAGAAATAAAAGTAATTGTGGGTTTACACTTTTCACAATTAGGGGCCGGAGTGTTGGAGCTATTGGTTGTTTTGGTGGTATTTAATAATAAACATTTATTTAGTTATTTAGTTTTGTAGAATAATATTGCTAAATTGGGTTGATTAGTATTAGTATAATTATTTGGTTAATTTGAGCACTTATTAAGCTTTTATTTTGAAGGTGCTGGCAGCTGGGGTGCACACAGGTGAACTTACTTATATGGGCATACAGGTAGACTCAGTCAAGGCACCGGGAGGGGTTTATGGTTTTTTACCAGGGCAAGAGAGGCGGCAATCTTTTGTTTGTCTGTTTGCTTGGAAAATGGTGAATAAATCAACAGAAACGCTATGCCTGCCTGGACAATTGACTTATTTTTCCCTGCGTAAGATATGATTCATTCCTGGTGCCAGTGGCTTTGATTTTGAACATGTTTAGTTTTTTCTTTATTCTTTATTGTTTAACAAAGGACAAATAGCCACTACAGTGGTTATAATGGTTGAGGCTGCGTGTAGCGCTGATACCAAGATAGCGAGTGCGCTGGTCCACACCCACTAACTGCGCTAGGCCAGGCCTTAAATGCAGTTTCTACGCCGATTGCAACGATAGGGCCCACAGAGTTCAGTATGGTGTCTAGGCTCTGATCCTGTCACTCCCTGCAGTGTACACCTAGCTAGCCAAAGACAGCAGGGAGTGATGATGGGGAACTTCACCCCAAAGCCACCTTAGACGGAAGATGATACTGAATCCTAAGCCTACGTCCCTCAGGAAGCTTTTCCAGACAGTCTAAGGGGCTCTATTCTCCCACAGGCCATCGGCGCTATTACGGGCCTTAACCGCAAAAAAACGTGCCTTGCGCCTGTTTCGGCAAGATAGCAATAGGCTTTAGGCTGCCAAATGCGCTTTAGGCCGAATGGGCGTGGCGCAGTCCCAAAGTGGGCGTGTCGGCGCTAAATACCAGCCTAGTGATATCTTGGGACCTGGCCTACATTTAGCGCTTTGCGCTTTTGAAAAGCAGGCCTATTCTGTGCCTTCACTGCTTCTTCTCTGTCACCCTTCTCTCTCTCTCTCTCTGAGTTCCCAGCATGCATTGTGTTTCTTCATTTCGCTACTAAAT
This sequence comes from Poromitra crassiceps, assembly GCF_964638095.1. Classification (NCBI taxonomy): domain Eukaryota; kingdom Metazoa; phylum Chordata; class Actinopteri; order Beryciformes; family Melamphaidae; genus Poromitra; species Poromitra crassiceps. The sequence goes on from NC_139645.1 coordinate 20,680,422, forward strand.
AGCCACCAAATGAGCCAAAATAGATATAAAAGGTAGTTCTAAATTAATGTGTAATGGTAACACAGCCTGCCATTGTCAACATTTCAATATTGGACCAAATAAAACATCGAAATGAAAACACCACCCTATGTGAAACATATATGTCCTCCTGGGCCTATATATACCCCTTGTCGAGTTAACGTGATTTAGAGAAGTAACAGCGGAACGCGCTTCGGAACGCGCTTCTAATGGCATCTGCTATACTGTGATGTCCCTCCAATAACTTGGCCCTATTTCACATTTAGTTTTACAATAAAAACACATTTATGCAATGACTTGACATAATGTAGGGTATATTTATGTGCATCATCCTTCCTGCAGCAGGCGAGAGAAAATGATATCTTTCTGGACAAACTTTCACCAATCTAATAGGCTATATTTTTCTAGCTGATGCATAGAACATTATTTTCACTTTGATCTTGCTATAGTGTAGCGTATTTACATGCTTGCAGTAGGCTATTTAAACTGCAGTTAGATTGGTTTGAGAAGCATCATAATATGGAATAATAGCCGATATATGGAGACAGACGGGATGAAGGGAGGTGGGGGGGGGGGGATCAGAGGCTTGGGTTTCGTCTGGTTTTGCGGGACCAGTGGAATTGGAGCTAAAAAGGCAAGCGTGCCATTCGTTTATTGCACTTATCCAATGAGCATGACGGTGCATAATTTTACGCCTAAAAGGCGTGGTTGTAATGCTTTGGGCTGCATCTAGCGCCAGCACGACGATATCAAGTGCGCCTGTCCACGCCCACTGCTTTGATCTGCGCCTGCCGCTCGGCCTAGAAACTGCGCCGATGCAACGATAGGGGCCTAAGAGCCCTGATGGCCTGATGGAGCCCTTGAGTCTAGACAAGGAAAGTCAGACAGATCCAAACATCTCAGCTTGCATAACTCATTGGGAACTACTGTATGAGGTCCACAGTGTAATTCAGGACAAAACTACTTTAAATGTGCTCAGTAAAATTGTAACATGAATTGGAATTCCTGTGAGGGGGACTTGACGATGTGTGGTTCGATTAGTGCATTCAAAAGATTGTTTAAAAACAAGACGATAAGTAGGTATAGAGAGGTAGACTAATCATGTATTATTGTCATTATTTATGGATCATGAAGCAGACTAATCATGTATTATTGTCATTATTATGGATCATGAAGCAGATTAATCATGTATTATTGTTATTATTTATGGATCATGAAGCAGACTAATCATGTATTATTGTCATTATTGATGGATCATGAAGCAGACTAATCATGTATTATTGTCATTATTGATGGATCATGAAGCAGATTAATCATGTATTATTGTCATTATGGATCATGAAGCAGACTAATCATGGATTATTGTTATTATTTATGGACCATGAAGCAGACTAATCATGTATTATTGTCATTATTGATGGATCATGAAGCAGACTAATCATGTATTATTGTCATTATTGATGGATCATGAAGCAGACTAATCATGTATTATTGTCATTATTGATGGATCATGAAGCAGACTAATCATGTATTATTGTCATTATTGATGGATCATGAAGCAGACTAATCATGTATTATTGTCATTATGGATCATGAAGCAGACTAATCATGTATTATTGTCATTATTGATGGATCATGAAGCAGATTAATCATGTATTATTGTTATTATTTATGGATCATGAAGCAGACTAATCATGTATTATTGTCATTATTGATGGATCATGAAGCAGATTAATCATGTATTATTGTTATTATTTATGGATCATGAAGCAGACTAATCATGTATTATTGTCATTATTGATGGATCATGAAGCAGACTAATCATGTATTATTGTTATTATTGATGGATCATGAAGCAGACTAATCATGTATTATTGTCATTATTGATGGATCATGAAGCAGATTAATCATGTATTATTGTTATTATTTATGGATCATGAAGCAGACTAATCATGTATTATTGTCATTATTGATGGATCATGAAGCAGACTAATCATGTATTATTGTCATTATTGATGGATCATGAAGCAGATTAATCATGTATTATTGTTATTATTTATGGATCATGAAGCAGACTAATCATGTATTATTGTCATTATTGATGGATCATGAAGCAGACTAATCATGTATTATTGTCATTATTGATGGATCATGAAGCAGAGTAATCATGTATTATTGTCATTATGGATCATGAAGCAGACTAATCATGTATTGTCATTATTTATAGATCATGAAGCAAGAAAAAAAGGAAAAAAGGTAAAAAATAGGGGGAAAAATAAGATAGAAAAAAAAACAACAACAACAAAGACAATTAAAAAATAAATAATAATAAAAATAAATAAATCAACTATTAAATATGCATTATAAAGTATGAGCAGGAAGCATGTTCATTTTTTGTTTTTCTCCTTTTTTGTTTTCTTTTCTTATAAAGATTCACACTTGTTTTTCTTTCTTTGTCATGTGCTGTATGTGAATAGGGTGGGCAAAATAAGCTTTTAGCTTCAGCCCATACCTTTTTTTGGTCAAGATCTATGTAAAATGTGTTATGTCTATTGTTTTGATTATATGAACATAGAGGGCCCTATTCTCCCACAGGCCATCGGCGCTATTACGGGCCTTAACCGCAAAAAAACGTGCCTTGCGCCTGTTTCGGGAAAATAGCAATAGGCTTTAGGCTGCCAAATGCGCTTTAGGCTGAATGGGCGTGGCGGAGTCCCTGAATGCGCCGAAGTGGGCGTGTCGGCGCTAAATACCGGCGTATTGCTATCTTCCAGCCATCTTCCGACCTGGCCTACTTTTAGCGCTTTGCGCTTTTGAAAAGCAGGCCTAAAGCAGGATTCTGTGCACCGGGGACAGGAAAGTGAATGGAGAATACAATATATAGAAAAAAATACTTTAGAATACAATAGAATATAAGATTGCAACCCTTCTCAGGCTTTGGGTGAAGCTGTAATGCAGTTTCATAAATTTAGTTTAGGCTATCATAATAATCCCCATTTATGTGTAATATAGCTCTACGTTTTATTACCCCCCCCCCCCCCCCCCCGAAATTAGCTAGGCTACTAATATTACTAATATTCCTAATTAATATGTATTATTATTTCATTCAGATAATTGACATTATAGGCATGTACCGTAAAATACCAATTAGAAGCCGACTTCCAAATTGCCGCGGGTCCCATATATAAGCGGGGTCTGGATACATATTTTGTACATAAAAGCAGGTCCCAATTTGACGCCCGGTTAGTTTTTTCAATGTTTTCTTTTTACCTTTGCGACATCCTGTTGAATGCATCTCCCAAACACAATGAAGAAGAAAAATCGGATGAAGAATACGAACAACGAGGAAACGGGAACAACGAGGAAAAAAAACACATGCACGAAACTTGCTGATCAAAATTCGTTTTCCCTCAACATCTGATGATTCTGAAAATTGTGTAGGCATTTCCTGAAGATTTTTATACACTAAAACCGACATCTCTGGTGTAATAATTATTTTGAGAAATGTGCCTATGGTATATTTCCCTGCCAGCGGGCATAGAAGTCCGCTTCTAATTGGTATTTATTTCACCGCTCTTTCACATGTGCGCTACTGAAGAGGGTGCTCCGTGAGTGATGAACAGCGGAGGAGGCAGCGCATGCAACAAATAATCTGCTCACATGATGATCATGTTCTCTCACCTTCAGCGGAGAAAGTTTAGTGGTAAATACCGGTAGGTCACAGTTCAGCTCAAATTTTATTTGATTTCATGTACAGGCCAGAACTGGCATGCAATGTGCTCTGCTGCGCTGAGAGGGAGGCGCGGCTCTCCCCATAGACAAGCAATCGTGTGGGGTGCTGACTGTAGCCAACTCATTAAAATAAATGGTTTAAATAAACAATTTCATACTATTTACAATCTTTGCTGAGCAATATTTTTGTACAAAAATAATTAAAGCAGGTCCCAAACTGCCGCAGGTCCCATATTGACGCGGGGTCTGGCTACATATTTTGTCAATTAACGCCGGGCTAATAATTGGTATTTTACGGTATTTACATGCTTGCAGTATTTTAACTGCAGTTAGATTGGTTTGAGAAGCATAATAATATGGAATAATAGCCTATATATGGAGATAGACAGACCGGATGAAGGGAGGGGGGGGCGGCGGAGCCCTTGGCTTTGTCTGGTTTTACCGGATTTGTCCAGGAATTGGAGCTTAAAAGGCAGCGTGTGTCTCTTCCCTGCAATTCTCCAATGAGCGGACAATGCATACACTCACAAAAATAATTCATTGACCAAGTAAATATAACAGTATTATAATGATAACTTCACCCAATAAAATTACTCTTAATCAATATGGTTATTATTTGAGTTAATCATAACATAATCCATGAGTAAAACGCCAACTAATGTTTATATCTAATATTGACATATAATAGTGAGATTATTTCGTTAAAATAAATGGTTATTTTAATGACAGATTACATTGATTAAATATTTGTATTTTGGTAAGTTGGCGGAAGTGACATCATTTATCTGTTGAGAGATCAGACCACATGGACAGAGGACATTTTGGAGGGGCTGCTTGAAGCTTTTTGCACTGAAGATTTTCGTCTTGCTGCACATCAATGTAAGTAACTTTAAACATATTCAAGGCACTGTTTGCTAAAACGAATTTGCCGTGTGACTGGCTTAATTCCAACATTTTATTCGTGCTGCTACACAAGGTCTTGCTGTTTAACGTTAGGCATGCTGCTTTCTGCATTTCCGTGTTTTCTGTTGGGGTTAATCAGTTTTAATGGGCGCGAGAAAGTAGTTAATTATTCCCCGTTGGCAGAAAAGATTTGCGTTGGTCCAGAGGTAGGTGCATGCTATGTCAGCACGGTACTGAGAGATAATGTCGGGTCGAGAAAGCCACGCCAGGCAGAAGCGTCATGCCCATTGTAACTGAGGGGGCAATTGCCCCCTCAGATTTTTGAGAGGTAAAAAAAAAAAAAAAAAAAAAAAATTTTTTTTAAAAATAAACATAGGCTATATTATTATAGGCTGTGTATGGTAGTTGAAACATAGTTTCAAGTTTACGTTTATGTATGTTTGTAGTTAAAACAAAAACATAAATACTGTATAGGCTACATACAGTACAACACAAAAGGCTGTTATTTACGCTTTGTCGCCACCTGGTGAGTAAATATATATAACTAAAACCATTAGAATTGACAACCGGTCCGCGACTTTTTTTTCCCATGTATCTACCAGTCCTTGGCACAAAAAAGGTTGGGAACCCCTGCTCTAGAGGAAAGATTTCTACCTTCTGAAAAGGCAATACCAGCCAAAATAAACATTGTGTTACATTGCTTTGAAACATGTGGTCTCCCTTTTTTGTCAAGTCCATTGAGCTTGGGCAGTGGCAATGTACTTAATCTGGTGATTATGGATCTTTCCAGGAGGCTGAGCAGTTTGGAAAATAGCCTTATGGTTACACCTGCTCAGTCTGTTCATTTAAAATTAGATATTCCTCTAAATCTGGCTTCCAACCCCCCAAATTTTTTGACGCCCTCCGGGCGGCGCCAGAGTTCGCCCCCTCAGATTTTTGGCTTGCATGACGCCCCTGACGCCAGGAGTACCGAATTAACACAGGTTTCCTCACGGCTTTGAAGTGAAAGCGCTGGGCTTGGCTTCACTGCAGAGTCCGCTTGGACAGGTCTTCCCACGTGCAGCACACATAGCAGTAATGAGCAGAGTACAAACATAGCCAATCTATCCCTTTATTTTCGCCTGTATATCGACTATTTCTGCCCCATATAACGTTATAACATCACGTGGTGTATGTGGAGGCAATGTGCATCAAATGCCCTGGATCAAAAAAAAGAACACCGCGGCTGATATTACTGTCTTTCAAAGGCTGTAGCGGACTCATTTTTGAAGCTGTAGTGAGGAGCCTTATACCACATGAAACTAAGACCCACTGCATCCAATGTGGACAAGCTTGTCAACCAAGCTTGTCGGGAAGTGGGGTTTACAATGCTCCAAAGTTAGGCATTTTGGCGTTTTTTTGTGTGTGCTTGTGACCCTGTTCAAGCTCAGCAGATGGCTCTACTTGCCTGACGCCAGAGTCAGATTAGGTCAGACACACATTTAGACTGTAAATCAAGAGTTTATAGTAGGGCTGCACAATTAATTGTATTTTCATCATCAGAAAATGAAAATGTCTGTCTTTTATTCATATCAAATGAAATATTGAGTGTGTGGTTCATTCACTCTTTGCAAAAACAAATGCACATTTACCCAGCCAGGAGGCTGTGTGTGGCAGGTGCACTGCACATGTAAACATTTTTTCAAATCTGTTTATAGGAAATGCTTGGCACATATGAACATTAGACCAAATAAAACAAAACAAAGTAATACTATTTAAAGACACAGTAACTGTATTCAGAATACACACCAATTTAAACTTTTAACTGTAATGGAATAGTCATATTTTGTATTTCAAATACATGTATTCTGTTACTCCCCAGCTCTGAACCTTTGCTTTGGAGGAAACCCTGTCGAGGAGGCGTTGAGGAGGCCAGGACCAGCAGTACAAAGGTCAGCACCGTTTTAGAATTGTAGGGTGTATTCAAAGCAATCGCACTCCAGTAGGGGTGTCACGATACACTCAGTTCATGATACGATACATGATATTGGGTTCACGATAACGATACAATATTTTAACAATATTTTTTTGCAATCGCTTTGTATGTTGAGGGGGCATCCTCCACGATAATTTTAGTAATTTCACCATTTTCATCCTCTGTAACGTCCCTCATCTGTTCAAACAAAGCAATGAAAAGGAGAGCGAGCATGCAATCGGATGCAGATAAGTGCGACCATGTTCAGCTTCTTTTTCTCGCGATATGAGATTTCATCTCAATGATACTTATTGTCACGTTTTGATATCGCGATATATTGTGGGACGATATATTGTGACATCCCTACACTCCAGTGTTTCCTCTAGGATTCTTTCAGCAGCTGTGGTGGGGTCCCAGGGGGGATGTTTGAATCCCATCCGGCAGCCCTACAGCACAAATGACCCCCTCCCCATGATTTTGGTGATTTATTTTACTAGGGATCTTGCGCACTACGCGCGCTCAATTCCTGGCTGTGTGTGGCAGGTGCACTGCACATGCAAAAAAAAAATCAAATATGTTTATAGGAAATGCTTGGCACATGAACATGAACATTAGACCAAATAAAACAAAGTAATACCGTAAGTAATCTCTTTAAAGACACAGTAACTGTATTCAGAATACACACCAATTTAAACTTTAACTGTAATGGAATACAGTCGAATTTTGTATTTTTACATGTATTCTGTTACTCCCCAGCTCTGAACCTTCTTTGCTTTGGAGGAAACCCTGATGTCGAGGAGGCGTTGAGGAGGCCAGGACCATCAGTACAAGGTCAGCACAGTTTTAGAATTGTAGGGTGTATTCAAAGCAATCACACTCCAGTGCTTCCTCTAGGATTTTTTTCAGTAGTGGTGGTGGGGTCCCAGGGGGGATGTTTGAATCCCATCCGGTGGCCCTACAGCCCAAACAACCCCTCCCCCCCAATAATTTTGGTTATTTATTTTACTAGGGATCTCGCGCACATAGGAGACAAGATGTTGTCAGCAGGATGAGGGTCGAAGTGTTCACGCAGAGGTGGCCTGCCTTTGTTTGTGTCACAGGTGAGTAGGTGGAATTGCTCCAGCACAGATGTTAAGTCCTCCTACAAGACAGTTACATCTTAGGCAGCAAACATTGTGATATTGTATTGCTCAAATCAAAGTTTGAATTTCAAAAAAGTGCCCTGTCCTTTTTTGTCTTTTTTTCCCCAGGTAAGCGCAGAGTTTCAAAGAATCACCACCGTGAATCTTGAGCCCAAGTTCATGTCCATGTTGGACCACTATTCCAACAAACTGCTGTCCATCTTCCAAGCCAAGAAAGGTGGTTTCGGGGAGAGACATCGTGTAGAAATGAATCCTCTACTCCAGGTATTTCAGCTTACTCCTTTGTGTAGTAGTTAATTAAAAAATAAAATGATCTCAGAATGAAATGTCAACTAGTTATACTCCATTTCCATCTTCTAGTCTGACATTGCCTCCATTCTTCAACAAATTCCATGGGGGAGGAGGGTTTGTTTTTCCCTAACCAATCACTAGAGACCTAGGGTCCTATCATCGCAAAAGCGGTAATTTTGCGTTAGTGCTGGTTTTGCGCTCGTTTAACGCCACTGCAATGTAAATTACGGGCGTGCACAAGCGTGTTTGTATTCTCCCTGCCGCGCTATTACCTGTATGCCTGTTAGAATTGTACTGGACATCCATGGGGTAGGTGTGCCACATGCCAAACCAGGCGTGCCACGCAAAATGCGGGGACACAGATGGCATGCTCCTATCGTCAGCATGCACACAATTACTTTGCAAAGAGCTTTGAAAAGCACCTCTTAAAATTAGGGATGCACCGATCGATCGGCACGTGACCGGAAATGGCCGATTTTCACGTGATCGGCCTCGATCGGTGATCTGCGCCGGTCACTCTAAATAGCCGATTCTGTGAGCCGAATTTCACATGACGTGTGCGCACCCCAAAGCACCGAGACAGGCACCCAGCCACCACACCACACACGCCAGCATACCTTCCTCGTTGTGGATTTTTTTCACCGTCAGTGAAGTAGACAAATCTCGCAGTTTGTCACACATGCAAATCGAAAATAAGCCGTGGAGACAGAGATGCGGCCGAGTCCCGCTCGGCTGGAGTCCAGTCTGAGCGGCTCGCTTCACCTCACTGGCCCCCCTCTCTCTGCTCTCTCTACCCGGGAAGCAGTGCTGCTGCACCCGGCCACAGTGCACAGCCGACTTGGCGAGGTGAACGCGAGCATTGTGTCCAGTATAACCATTCCCCGACCTGCCTTTTCCATTCCACATCAGCGCTGGTGCCTCAGCCTGTCAGTCATGTTGTAACGTAGATACAGGAGAGACTATTTGTTTCGTATTGCAAATAGAATGACAGACATAATAATAAAAATGCATCGGACTCACAAGTGTGCAAGGATTTCTGTGCGTGACGATATTTTTTCGGATGGCAGATAAAAATACGCATACCAAACTTCGGACTGTGTGTAAACTCCGCCTGATATTCAGACTGAAGATCGTTACTGTAACTCATAAACTCATTTCCCCTCTACTCAAGAGGACTGGTCTGGAGCCAGTCTATAAACTCCTTGTCCATGGATCATTTTGATGTTCTGTTGCACCTGTTTTCTTTTGGAAAAGTAAATGCATGATAGCTGTGGGATATAGGCTATTGGATTTAATTTAATTTTTGTATTCATTGTATTTGCACAAAAAAGCTCTGTCCAGTAGCCTAACCTGGAACACTTTTATTTTGAGATGTGTTTGAGTGAGATGGTCCTACTTCATGCAAATGATAAGATAAGATAAGATTATTTGGATCCCCATTAGATGTAAGAATTGTTCTATGAATCTTAATTTTCAAACAAAGTTACAAAAACGTTTGTGTAAGCTGTCAATTGTTGTTTTTAGAAAAAAAATCGGAATCGGCAAAAAACGGTATCGGCAAGTCAGACTATTCAAAAATCGGAAATCGGAATCGGCCAAGAAAATGGCAATCGATGCATCCCTACTTAAAATACCCCGCTGTGCTTGAGCCCACCATAATATCTGTGCTGCACAGCACAGTGCAGAGGAATTCCTTTTGGATACGTCATAACACATGGACATGCCACGCCAGGACATCAAATTCTGCTGCTAAAATTGGGTAAGCAGCAGATTATTTAGTGAGGCAATCAACTATTATTCACTGAGAAACTTTTATCACATGTGCAGTGCACCTTCACCTATCCCATAACGCGGAGGGTCGTTGGGGCACCACAGATGATCTGTTGACAAGCTCTCCATCTCTCTCTGCTGGCACGGCAGCTCCCACTGTTTCGCAGAGTTTTAATTGAGTCCACTGGAAATCCTCCTCCCATTTGTCCCCCCCCCCACCCCTGTTTCCCTGCTGCAAACACGTTTATTTCCAGTCAACAAAAGAACCCAAATTGCAACAAATCACAGATGTTTTTACAGGTATATGATGTGATGGTGTTGTGAGATAGGGATAATATATACAGTCAATGGAGATATGCCTATCCAAATTACACATGAAAGCTGTTTAGAGTTATTCTTGCTTCACATTGAGTCAACTTCTCTGCAAAGATGCTGATTCTTTAATAAAACAAATGAAAAGTTTAACCTTAGAAGACCTGAAGCTGATATATTGATCTTTAGGAGACACCAACAAGAATTAATAAAACAAGATTCATTGGTCATGTAGCTAAGTACTTAGTGTTTACATGACCAATTAATCTTGTGTATTAATTCACAGAAAGGTAATGTAGGCCTGAATATCACTGACAGGCTTCTATGTGTCACTTGAACAAGCATGCAGATTAAACCAAAAATAGTAAATGCATCCCAATCATTCAAATTCATTCAATGGAATTGCAATCAAACTCTCTCTGTCTCTCTCTCTCTCTTTCTTAGTTTCTGACTCTGGGAAAGTGGTAAAATCCCGACAGTCGACTGTATCTCTGAACCATCTCTTTCACCAAAACACACATTTAGGCTATTTTATGTGATCTCCTTTTGATGAGTACGCTAATAATAACCTAATATTTTTCACTTCCATTCACTAAGCTTTCCCTGTAACTGTTTGGAGGCCCCCCTCCCACTTTGAAAACCTCTGATCTAGAGTGAGTATTGCATCTTGTCAGCTATTAAAATAAATTTTCTCCTTAACAGAGTGACTGCCCCATCCAACAAAGGAGAGAAGTCATAATCAGATGTCTAATTGATCACCTGGGTGAAGATGTCACTGCATTGATCAAGGAGATAAAAGTGAGTACAATACATGGCTTTCAGGGTTCTCCCTACAATCTCTAAATTTGAAATTAGTCCTTCCACTGAATAGACAACTATGGAAGCTACTATTTGGCACTTTAAGTGTTAAATGGCTCTATATTCTGACAGCAATCACTGAAATAGTGTTTGGTCAGTAACTTGGAACCCGTCGACCTCCCACTATCCAATCAGAGAAATGTTAATGTTTCTGGGAAATGGAAGGTCATCACCCCGAATCCAACGCTGCCATCCGTGAGTCTATGAGTTATGGTTGCAAAGATATATCCGCCCTGCATGCAAAACTACAGGTGAGAGAGGACAGCGGGGGGTTGGGGGTTCCAAGTTACTGACCAAACTCTATTTCAGTGATTGCTGTCAGAATATAGCCATTTAACACTTATTTTAACACAAAAACATGGCTGAATGCAGCTTTAATTCTGGCCCTTCAAACGAAAGGATTTGGGCACCTCTGCTTTAAATGAATACATGTACTTTGTTGTCCTGGACACCAGGAAAACTAGCTGATACCTAGGTATCAGCTAATGGGGATCCTTTTTAATAAATAAACAAACACAACTTACTATATACAATGCTTGTGCTACCGATTGATTTAGGTAAAATATGCAATTGGCTGGTAGATTTGCTTGTCTCCTCAGCAAAAAATAATGAGAATCTATTGAGTGGCTGGTAAAATTTGGGCATTCATTACCCTTTTGGCTGATGGACAAGAAAGTTAATGTTGGACCCTGGTGACATGCATCAAAAGATGTTCCACATGGGCTTACTGTACAAGACACCATTATTTATAATCTAATGAATGTCTGTCTCTGTGTGTGTGTTTGTCTGTTTGCCTGCCTGCCGTCCTGCCTGCCACCCACCTCCCTGCCTGCCTGCCATCCGGCCCGCCTGCTGTAACCAGTGTCTGCAGAGTGACGGTGTTTCAGCTGTCAATGTGGAGGAAGAACTTAAAGAAGTGATGGCTGTGTACCTGGTGCGAGACCAAAGTGGACTAGTCAAAGGTGTCAATGTACTCAGCTGTCTTGGGGATGTTAGCAGAGCCTGCTGCTACCTGCTTGGACTGATTTATGCCTTCGACCTGCAATACCCCAAAGGTATATAGTACATCTTTGAGGTATTCCAAAAAAAAATTGTACCCTGGCTTGACATCATCACTGGTGACATCACCACTGATGACATCATATGACATCACATCATTAGGTAATTAGGGCAATTACCTAAGGTCACCCACACGAGTGCTCTTTATACTTAATCAAAATTGCACCCCCCTGGGAGTTAGGCCCCTGTCTGGAACATGACATCATCACTGATGACATCATTACTGATGACATCACATCATTAGGTAATTAGGGCAATTACCTAATTAAAAAATCCTGCTTACACAGGTGTACTTTATACTTCCACAAAGTTTCAGCCAGATTGCACGTAGAATGGCACCTTGCATTTTTCTGTAACCTTGGCTTGCATTAATATGCATTTTCTTTGTTCATTGCAGCAAAACAGCTTGCATTAATATGCTCCCCCCCCCCCCCCCCCCAACTGCTGTTAGGCTGCATCTGATTCCAGTTTAGAGGCAGTTTCACCAAAAGAGACTTGTACTGTTGTACTTGATTTTTGCACTCTTGGGTCCTCAAAATGTCTTCAAATCTGCTTTTCTGTTGAAAACATGCTGCTGTTTGTGATGTGTTGATGGATTGATTGGCACTGATGGTTCAATATTAGGAAGAAGTGATAGTCATATGCCATTGCGATTACTTTTTTAAGTAGCCAGCTCCAGTTCTTTTTAAAGTGAGGCTAAAATAATGTTTTATTTGTTTTTTTGTTGAAAACATGCTGTTTGTGATGTGTTGAGCAATTGATTGACACGGATAGTTCAATATGGGGAAAATGTTCTAGTCATATGCCATTGAGATATTTTTTTTTAAGTGGCCAGCTCGTTATTTTTAAAGTGAGGCTAAAATAATGGTGTATGTTTTTTTACTTTAGTTTTCAAAATAAAGTTTTTATATTTGAGATCTTGTTTGTGTGTAATAATATTGATGCATTTAGGTTCAAATTATTATAATTTAAGAACATCTATTGCATGTAGTAAATTAAGTTAAAAAGCTTAAGTTAATATAACAGATTTGTTTTAGTAAAGGTTTGAGTATATTCTACAAAAATTTTCAATTATATCTACTCAAATTTCTGTACTCTGTATTTCAGTTACATCTACTCAAGTTATTTGGTAATTGTGCTAAAGCAAATTGATTAGACATACTTTTAACTATTGGTTACATCTACTCATTATTGAAGGTTTGGTTTATTTGATTTCAAATCTGTCACATCTACTCAATATTCTTGAGTGTAAAAATGTTACACCATTTCAATTGAGTAACGTGCAGTAATGTTTTTCTGAGTGTAATTTTACGCTTAAAAGGCGTGGTTATAATGGTTGAGGCTGAGTTTAGCGCCGATACCAAGATATCAAGTGCGCCTTTCCACGCCCACTGCTTTGCGCTGCGGCTGGCGCTCGGCCTAGAAACTGCGCCGCTGCAACGATAGAGCCCAGAGGGTATTGTACATAGTGTTTGGATGACCAAAAATAAAAATCTGCTAAATCAATCAAATCAACTGATAACCAGTGGAGGGATGACAAATTGTGGATATCATGACGTTACCTGACTACTGGTTCAAATCATAGTTGCTGTTGCTCTATTCTGAACCAGCTGGAGATGTCAAAGCAAGAGGCTTGAGGTCAATTGCTGTATATGACTTATTTTTTTATCAGCATCTGAGATGTGAAACTTGCAGGTTCAACCTTTACAGAGTCAGAGATACTGACCTGTTTTGAGAGCACAGACCTTAGTTTGGAGAAGTGTCAAATCAACAGACATAAACTGATCTTACTTGAGAGTTTCCAGTTGACAGTGTGGACTCTCAAGTCCAGCAAAGAGCAGCTTCAATGCTGAATCTGACATCTTGTTCTTACACAGGTCCAGCTTTATCAGATGGGAGGGGTTGGACTTCAGAGCTGAGGCCAGGACTTCACAGCGAGTCTCTGAGAGTCCACAGTCAGAAAGTCTGTGATCACAGATATAATGTAAGATTAGTTATTATAAGCAGAGCTGAGATTAAGCATACCAATCAAAACATACACAGCATACTAATACTACCACCACCAGTAGTAGTAGTAGTAGTAGTATTAGTAGTAGCAGTACTAATGATAATGATGACAATAATTTGCATTATAGAAGTTGAAGTTTCAAAAAGTGTTGATTGACAGAATATATTACATACATACAATTACAAGACAGCAGTTCTGTAAATTGTAAAAAAATAAATAATAATAACCTAAGCTTCACAGGCAGGTTATTTCAAATTCTGGTAAAACAACATAAGATTAACATGACACTCTTGTAGCTTTAAACAACAACAACAACCATTATCATGTAATACAAACTGTAATGTAGACACTGACCACTAGAAAATACTGCTGTCTGTTGTGATAAAAATGTACATTTTAATTGTAATCTTTGGAATAAACAGGCGAATAATAATTAAATTACACATTCCTGTTACTCTTCTTAAAAGTAACGGACAACTTTAGTTATTATTCCAGTGAAAGTAATTAGTTACCCTACTCATTACATTGTTTTGTGTTACAGCCTAACAGCCGATACACAGCAGCACAACGAAAGTCACCTGAAGTCACTCATTCATTGTATATTAGATGTGTCTGTCATCAACTTCTGAAGCATGCTGGGATACCTGGCAACACGACGAGAGTGACGACAGCGACGAGGGGGGGGGGGGCAAATTCAAAATTTCAAACAGAAAGACAACAAGACAGCCAATCAAGCTGCAGCACAAAGCAGGGCGACTGCAACTTCAAACAACTTTTGTCATTGTGGTCTGCATGCACTGTAAAACGATTGTGCCAAGTTTACTCGTTTTCTTTTGGGCCAATAGATATTATGACATAAGCCACATTATGAACAAAGTATCTAAATAATGACAAATACAACATATTTGTGAAGGTTTTGAGCTACAACATTAAATTCAGACTCTCCTGGATTTTGCTACGTTGTTGGCTTGTTCATGTGCGCTCTACTGTCATTCCAATAATTCCAACATGATTTGAAGACGTGAATCTTTCATAGACTTTGCACCAATAAAGAGGTTAAAGAGGCTAAAGAATGAAACACAAGTAACGGCTGATCTGTTGACTGGTCTGACTGGTAACTGTGATGAAGCACCACCTTTAGGTGTGCTATAATAAGCATATACTGTCGTGAACTATTGCTTAATTGAATTATCCCCCAAACCCCCCCCCCCCCCGTGTGTGTGTGTGTGTGTGTGTGTGTGTGTGTGTGTGTGTGTGTGTGTGTGTGTGTGTGTGTGTGTGTGTGTGTGTGTGTGTGACAGCAGTGGCTGCCTGGTGGGCAGAGCTATGTGAATGCAGTGAATAAATGCTACAATTGCACATTTAAGCATGTTTCTGATGTCCACATGGTGGTCTGTTGAGTTGTATCAGTAATACTGACCTGAAAGTTTCCAGTCTGCTGTGTCGACTCTCCATGGCAGCATAGAACAGTTTCAGTCCAGAGTCCTCTAAGTCATTCTTAGTCAGGTCCAGCTCTCTCAGACTGGAGGACTGGGAGCTGAGAACTGAGGCCAGAGCTTCACAGCTTCTCTCTGACAGCTTACAGCCACTCAGCCTTAATGGATATGAAAAGATAAGGACATTTTATTCTTTTATCATTTCAGTCACACAACTCACGTAACAGATGATTGAGAATGAAAATATAGATACAGGCCCCAGGCCTTCGGAGCTAAAACGGGCCTTAAACGCAAAAAAACATGCCTTGCGCCTGTCTCGGGAAGATATCAACATGGCTTTACGCTGGCAAATGCGCTTTAGGCGGAATGGGCGTGGCGCACTCCCTGAATGGGCGAGAATGGGCGTGTCGGCCTTAAATACCGGCCTAATGATATCTTCCCACCTGGCGTAAATTTAGCGCTTAGCGCTTTTGAAAACCAGGCCTATTCAGTGTGCCAGTTGCGCGGAGCGCTCCCCTCTGGCTCTCCTCTGTCACCCTTCTCTGTGTCACTCTCTCCCTCTCTCCTCAGTCTGACAGGCACAATACGACTGTCTCTCTCTGACTCCCTCGCTCAGACAGACACAACACACGTCCCATAGAAAAAATAAGTTGTAAGTTCACTGCCTGTGAAAGGTCCCAGCATGCAATGGGCTACTCCATTTCGCTACTAAATAGCAACCAAATGAGCCGAAATAGATATAAAGGTCGATCTAAATAATGTGTAATGGTAACACAACCTGCAATTGTAGAACATTTCAATATTGGACCAAATAAAACATGAAATGAAAACACCACCCTATGTGAAACATATATGTCCTCCTGGGCCTATATATATCCCTTGTCGATTTAACGTGATTTAGATAAGTGACAGCGGAACGCGCTTCTACTGTCATGTGCTATACTGTGATGTCCGCGTATTTACATGCTTGCAGTATTTAAACTGCAGTTAGATTGGTTTGAGAAGCATAATAATATGGAATAATAGCCTATAAATGGAGACAGACAGACGGGATGAAGGTGGGGCAGAGCGCTTGGCTTTGTCTGGTTTTACCGGATTTCTCCTGGAATTGGAGCTTAAAAGGCAAGCGTGTGACTCTTTACTGCACTCCTCCAATGAGCTGATGGTGCATAATTTTACGCTTAAAAGGCGTGGTTATAATGGTTGAGGCTGCGTGTAGCGCTGATACCAAGATAGCGAGTGCGCTGGTCCACACCCACTAACTGCGCTAGGCCAGGCCTTAAATGCAGTTTCTATGCCGATTGCAACGATAGGGCCCACAGAGTTCAGTATGGTGTCTAGGCTCTGATCCTGTCACTCCCTGCAGTGTACACCTAGCTAGCCAAAGACAGCAGGGAGTGATGATGGTGAACTTCACCCCAAAGCCACCTTAGACGGAAGATGATACTGAATCCTAAGCCCCTCAGGAAGCTTTTCCAGACAGTCTAAGAGCCCTGATGGCCTGATGGAGCCCTTGAGTCTAGACAAGGAAAGTCAGACAGATCCAAACATCTCAGCTTGCTCACAACTCATTGGGAACTACTGTATGAGGTCCACAGTGTAATTCAGGACAAAACTACTTTAAATGTGCTCAGTAAAATTGTAACATGAATTAACTGATAACCAGTGGAGGGATGACAAATTGTGGATATCATGACGTTACCTGACTACTGGTTCAAATCATAGTTGCTGTTGCTCTATTCTGAACCAGCTGGAGATGTCAAAGCATGAGGCTTGAGGGCAATTGCTGTATATAACTTATTTTTTTATCAGCATCTGAGATGTGAAACTTGCAGGTTCAACCTTTACAGAGTCAGAGATACTGACCTGTTTTGAGAGCACAGACCTTAGTTTGGAGAAGTGTCAAATCAACAGACATAAACTGATCTTACTTGAGAGTTTCCAGTTGACAGTGTGGACTCTCAAGTCCAGCAAAGAGCAGCTTCAATGCTGAATCTGACATCTTGTTCTTACGCAGGTCCAGCTTTATCAGATGGGAGGGGTTGGACTTCAGAGCTGAGGCCAGGACTTTACAGTGAGTCTTTGAGAGTCCACAGTCAGAAAGTCTGTGATCACAGATTTAATGTAAGATTAGTTATTATAAGCAGAGCTGAGATTAAGCATACCAATCAAAACATACACAGCATACTAATACTACTAATAGTACCACCACCAGTAGTAGTAGTAGTAGTAGTATTAGTAGTAGCAGTACTAATGATAATGATGACAATAATTTGCATTATAGAAGTTGAAGTTTCAAAAAGTGTTGATTGACAGAATATATTACATACATACAATTACAAGGCAGCAGTTCTGTAAATTGTAAAAAAATAAATAATAATAACCTAAGCTTCACAGGCAGGTTATTTCAAATTCTGGTAAAACAACATAAGATTAACATGACACTCTTGTAGCTTTTCTAGGCCTACTTAAATTGTTTATCTATTTTGATATGTAATATTGTTGTCTTCTTCCTATTAGTTTTACCATTATTATTAATTATTATATCCCCCGCCCGGCTGTGATGTCTTGCCTTGATTGTACCTGGTGACGTCTCATACGCACAGGCCTATTTATTCTCTTCTGTAACTGCTGTCATTCATTTGCCTGATGAAGACCCAATAGGGTCGAAAGCTTGCTTGCCAACCTTGAGCGCAAATAAAACGGGAGCTGCTAATCAGTGTGCGGACAATTCCTTTATTTTTTTACTCTTGTAGCTTTAAACAACAACAACCACCATTATCATGTAATACAAACTGTAATGTAGACACTGACCACTAGAAAATACTGCTGTCTGTTGTGATAAAAATGTAAATTTTAATTGTAATCTTTGGAATAAACAGGCAAATAATAATTAAATTACACATTCCTGTTACTCTTCTTAAAAGTAACGGACAACTTTAGTTATTATTCCAGTGAAAGTAATTAGTTACCCTACTCATTACATTGTTTTGTGTTACAGCCTAACAGCCGATACACAGCAGCACAACGAAAGTCACCTGAAGTCACTCATTCATTGTATATTAGATGTGTCTGTCATCAACTTCTGAAGCATGCTGGGATACCTGGCAACACGACGAGAGTGACGACAGCGACGAGGGGGGGGGGGGGGCAAATTCAAAATTTCAAACAGAAAGACAACAAGACAGCCAATCAAGCTGCAGCACAAAGCAGGGCGACTGCAACTTCAAACAACTTTTGTCATTGTGGTCTGCATGCACTGTAAAACGATTGTGCCAAGTTTACTCGTTTTCTTTTGGGCCAATAGATATTATGACATAAGCCACATTATGAACAAAGTATCTAAATAATGACAAATACAACATATTTGTGAAGGTTTTGAGCTACAACATTAAATTCAGACTCTCCTGGATTTTGCTACGTTGTTGGCTTGTTCATGTGCGCTCTACTGTCATTCCAATAATTCCAACATGATTTGAAGACGTGAATCTTTCATAGACTTTGCACCAATAAAGAGGTTAAAGAGGCTAAAGAATGAAACACAAGTAACGGCTGATCTGTTGACTGGTCTGACTGGTAACTGTGATGAAGCACCACCTTTAGGTGTGCTATAATAAGCATATACTGTCGTGAACTATTGCTTAATTGAATTATCCCCCAAACCCCCCCCCCCCCTGTGTGTGTGTGTGTGTGTGTGTGTGTGTGTGTGTGTGTGTGTGTGTGTGTGTGTGTGACAGCAGTGGCTGCCTGGTGGGCAGAGCTATGTGAATGCAGTGAATAAATGCTACAATTGCACATTTAAGCATGTTTCTGATGTCCACATGGTGGTCTGTTGAGTTGTATCAGTAATACTGACCTGAAAGTTTCCAGTCTGCTGTGTCGACTCTCCATGGCAGCATAGAACAGTTTCAGTCCAGAGTCCTCTAAGTCATTCTTAGTCAGGTCCAGCTCTCTCAGACTGGAGGACTGGGAGCTGAGAACTGAGGCCAGAGCTTCACAGCTTCTCTCTGACAGCTTACAGCCACTCAGCCTTAATGGATATGAAAAGATAAGGACATTTTATTCTTTTATCATTTCAGTCACACAACTCACGTAACAGATGATTGAGAATGAAAATATAGATACAGGCCCCAGGCCTTCGGAGCTAAAACGGGCCTTAAACGCAAAAAAACATGCCTTGCGCCTGTCTCGGGAAGATATCAACATGGCTTTACGCTGGCAAATGCGCTTTAGGCGGAATGGGCGTGGCGCACTCCCTGAATGGGCGAGAATGGGCGTGTCGGCCTTAAATACCGGCCTAATGATATCTTCCCACCTGGCGTAAATTTAGCGCTTAGCGCTTTTGAAAACCAGGCCTATTCAGTGTGCCAGTTGCGCGGAGCGCTCCCCTCTGGCTCTCCTCTGTCACCCTTCTCTGTGTCACTCTCTCCCTCTCTCCTCAGTCTGACAGGCACAATACGACTGTCTCTCTCTGACTCCCTCGCTCAGACAGACACAACACACGTCCCATAGAAAAAATAAGTTGTAAGTTCACTGCCTGTGAAAGGTCCCAGCATGCAATGGGCTACTCCATTTCGCTACTAAATAGCAACCAAATGAGCCGAAATAGATATAAAGGTCGATCTAAATAATGTGTAATGGTAACACAACCTGCAATTGTAGAACATTTCAATATTGGACCAAATAAAACATGAAATGAAAACACCACCCTATGTGAAACATATATGTCCTCCTGGGCCTATATATATCCCTTGTCGATTTAACGTGATTTAGATAAGTGACAGCGGAACGCGCTTCTACTGTCATGTGCTATACTGTGATGTCCGCGTATTTACATGCTTGCAGTATTTAAACTGCAGTTAGATTGGTTTGAGAAGCATAATAATATGGAATAATAGCCTATAAATGGAGACAGACAGACGGGATGAAGGTGGGGCAGAGCGCTTGGCTTTGTCTGGTTTTACCGGATTTCTCCTGGAATTGGAGCTTAAAAGGCAAGCGTGTGACTCTTTACTGCACTCCTCCAATGAGCTGGTGGTGCATAATTTTACGCTTAAAAGGCGTGGTTATAATGGTTGAGGCTGCGTGTAGCGCTGATACCAAGATAGCGAGTGCGCTGGTCCACACCCACTAACTGCGCTAGGCCAGGCCTTAAATGCAGTTTCTATGCCGATTGCAACGATAGGGCCCACAGAGTTCAGTATGGTGTCTAGGCTCTGATCCTGTCACTCCCTGCAGTGTACACCTAGCTAGCCAAAGACAGCAGGGAGTGATGATGGTGAACTTCACCCCAAAGCCACCTTAGACGGAAGATGATACTGAATCCTAAGCCCCTCAGGAAGCTTTTCCAGACAGTCTAAGAGCCCTGATGGCCTGATGGAGCCCTTGAGTCTAGACAAGGAAAGTCAGACAGATCCAAACATCTCAGCTTGCTCACAACTCATTGGGAACTACTGTATGAGGTCCACAGTGTAATTCAGGACAAAACTACTTTAAATGTGCTCAGTAAAATTGTAACATGAATTAACTGATAACCAGTGGAGGGATGACAAATTGTGGATATCATGACGTTACCTGACTACTGGTTCAAATCATAGTTGCTGTTGCTCTATTCTGAACCAGCTGGAGATGTCAAAGCATGAGGCTTGAGGGCAATTGCTGTATATAACTTATTTTTTTATCAGCATCTGAGATGTGAAACTTGCAGGTTCAACCTTTACAGAGTCAGAGATACTGACCTGTTTTGAGAGCACAGACCTTAGTTTGGAGAAGTGTCAAATCAACAGACATAAACTGATCTTACTTGAGAGTTTCCAGTTGACAGTGTGGACTCTCAAGTCCAGCAAAGAGCAGCTTCAATGCTGAATCTGACATCTTGTTCTTACGCAGGTCCAGTTTTATCAGATGGGAGGGGTTGGACTTCAGAGCTGAGGCCAGGACTTTACAGTGAGTCTTTGAGAGTCCACAGTCAGAAAGTCTGTGATCACAGATTTAATGTAAGATTAGTTATTATAAGCAGAGCTGAGATTAAGCATACCAATCAAAACATACACAGCATACTAATACTACTAATAGTACCACCACCAGTAGTAGTAGTAGTAGTAGTATTAGTAGTAGCAGTACTAATGATAATGATGACAATAATTTGCATTATAGAAGTTGAAGTTTCAAAAAGTGTTGATTGACAGAATATATTACATACATACAATTACAAGGCAGCAGTTCTGTAAATTGTAAAAAAATAAATAATAATAACCTAAGCTTCACAGGCAGGTTATTTCAAATTCTGGTAAAACAACATAAGATTAACATGACACTCTTGTAGCTTTTCTAGGCCTACTTAAATTGTTTATCTATTTTGATATGTAATATTGTTGTCTTCTTCCTATTAGTTTTACCATTATTATTAATTATTATATCCCCCGCCCGGCTGTGATGTCTTGCCTTGATTGTACCTGGTGACGTCTCATACGCACAGGCCTATTTATTCTCTTCTGTAACTGCTGTCATTCATTTGCCTGATGAAGACCCAATAGGGTCGAAAGCTTGCTTGCCAACCTTGAGCGCAAATAAAACGGGAGCTGCTAATCAGTGTGCGGACAATTCCTTTATTTTTTTACTCTTGTAGCTTTAAACAACAACAACCACCATTATCATGTAATACAAACTGTAATGTAGACACTGACCACTAGAAAATACTGCTGTCTGTTGTGATAAAAATGTAAATTTTAATTGTAATCTTTGGAATAAACAGGCAAATAATAATTAAATTACACATTCCTGTTACTCTTCTTAAAAGTAACGGACAACTTTAGTTATTATTCCAGTGAAAGTAATTAGTTACCCTACTCATTACATTGTTTTGTGTTACAGCCTAACAGCCGATACACAGCAGCACAACGAAAGTCACCTGAAGTCACTCATTCATTGTATATTATATGTGTCTGTCATCAACTTCTGAAGCATGCTGGGATACCTGGCAACACGACGAGAGTGACGACTGTGATGAGGGGGGGGGGGGGGGGGCAAATTCAAAATTTCAAACAGAAAGACAACAAGACAGCCAATCAAGCTGCAGCACAAAGCAGGGCGACTGCAACTTCAAACAACTTTTGTCATTGTGGTCTGCATGCACTGTAAAACGATTGTGCCAAGTTTACTCGTTTTCTTTTGGGCCAATAGATATTATGACATAAGCCACATTATGAACAAAAGTATCTAAATAATGACAAATACAACATATTTGTGAAGGTTTTGAGCTACGACATTAAATTCAGACTCTCCTGGATGTATTTGCTACGTTGTTGGCTTGTTCATGTGCGCTCTACTGTCATTCCAATAATTCCAACATGATTTGAAGACGTGAATCTTTCATAGACTTTGCACCAATAAAGAGGTTAAAGAGGCTAAAGAATGAAACACAAGTAACGGCTGATCTGTTGACTGGTCTGACTGGTAACTGTGATGAAGCACCACCTTTAGGTGTGCTATAATAAGCATATACTGTCGTGAACTATTACTTAATTGAATTATCCCCCAACCCCCCTCGTGTGTGTGTGTGTGTGTGTGTGTGTGTGTGTGTGTGTGTGTGTGTGTGTGTGTGTGTGTGTGTGTGTGTGTGTGTGTGTGTGAGTGACAGCAGTGGCTGCCTGGTGGGCAGAGCTATGTGAACGCAGTGAATAAATGCTACAATTGCACATTTAAGCATGTTTCTGATGTCCACATTGTGGTCTGTTGACTTGAGTTGTATCAGTAATACTGACCTGAAAGTTTCCAGTCTGCAGTGTGGACTCTCCATGGCAGCATAGAACAGTTTCAGTCCAGAGTCCTCTAAGTCATTCTTAGTCAGGTCCAGCTCTCTCAGACTGGAGGACTGGGAGCTGAGAACTGAGGCCAGAGCTTCACAGCTTCTCTCTGACAGCTTACAGCCACTCAGCCTTAATGGATATGAAAAGATAAGGACATTTTATTATTTTATCATTTCAGTCACACAACTCACGTAACAGATGATTGAGAATGAAAATATAGATACAGGCCCCTATTCTCCCACAGGCCTTCGGCGCTAAAATGGGCCTTAAACGCAAAAAAACATGCCTTGCGCCTGTCTCGGGAAGATATCAACATGGCTTTACGCTGGCAAATGCGCTTTAGGCGGAATGGGCGTGGCGCACTCCCTGAATGGGCGAGAATGGGCGTGTCGGCCTTAAATACCGGCCTAATGATATCTTCCCACCTGGCGTAAATTTAGCGCTTGGCTTTGTCTGGTTGGGGGGGGGGGGGGGGGGGGCAGAGTGCTTGGCTTTGTCTGGTTTTACCGGATTTCTCCTGGAATTGGAGCTTAAAGGGCAAGTGTGTGACTCTTTACTGCACTCCTCCAATGAGCTGATGGTGCATAATTTTACGCTTAAAAAGCATGGTTATAATGGTTGAGGCTGCGTGTAGCGCTGATACCAAGATAGCGAGTGCGCTGGTCCACACCCACTAACTGCGCTAGGCCAGGCCTTAAATGCAGTTTCTATGCCGATTGCAACGATAGGGCCCACAGAGTTCAGTATGGTGTCTAGGCTCTGATCCTGTCACTCCCTGCAGTGTACACCTAGCTAGCCAAAGACAGCAGGGAGTGATGATGGGGAACTTCACCCCAAAGCCACCTTAGACGGAAGATGATACTGAATCCTAAGCCTAAGCCCCTCAGGAAGCTTTTCCAGACAGTCTAAGAGCCCTGATGGCCTGATGGAGCCCTTGAGTCTAGACAAGGAAAGTCAGACAGATCCAAACATCTCAGCTTGCTCACAACTCATTGGGAACTACTGTATGAGGTCCACAGTGTAATTCAGGACAAAACTACTTTAAATGTGCTCAGTAAAATTGTAACATGAATTAACTGATAACCAGTGGAGGGATGACAAATTGTGGATATCATGACGTTACCTGACTACTGGTTCAAATCATAGTTGCTGTTGCTCTATTCTGAACCAGCTGGAGATGTCAAAGCATGAGGCTTGAGGTCAATTGCTGTATATGACTTGTTTTTTTATCAGCATCTGAGATGTGAAACTTGCAGGTTCAACCTTTACAGAGTCAGAGATACTGACCTGTTTTGAGAGCACAGACCTTAGTTTGGAGAAATGTGTCAAATCAACAGACATAAACTGATCTTACTTGAGAGTCTCCAGTCGACAGTGTGGACTCTCAAGTCCAGCAGACAGCAGCTTCACTGCTGAATCTGACATCTCGTTCTCACTCAGGTCCAGCTCTATCAGATGGGAGGGGTTGGACTTCAGAGCTGAGGCCAGGACTTCATAGTGAGTCTCTGAGAGTCCACAGCCAGAAAGTCTGTGATCACAGATTTAATGTAAGATTAGTTATTATAACCAGAGCTGAGATTAAGCATACCAATCAAAATGTACACAGCATACTAATACTACTACTACCACCAGTATTAGTAGTTCTAATGATAATAATGACAATAATTTGCATTATATAATTTAAAGTTTCAAAAAGTGTTGATTGCTGAACGTGTAATATCAACAGTGTTGGGCAAGTTACTTTCAAAATGTAATATACCACATATTACTAGTTACTTTCATTTGAAAGTAATAAGTTACTTTCTAATATTACTGTCTGTGTAGAGTAACTTGTTACTTATTACACTACTTTTGCATTACTTTTACGAAAAAACAACAGCAGCAGCAGAATGACATCGCTGCGCTGGAACCATCCCGAAAAAATAATTTCAACCGCCTTAAAGTCAGTGTAAACAATCAAAAATTCAAAATGTTATTCTTTTCCTTTGTTATTGTCATCTGTAGTGGTTATTTGGATAAAAACACATAGTTTGATAAGGAAATTATTGTATCTTTTTTAAATATGTGGTTTGATTTGATAAAATGTAACTCAATTTGTAACTTGAGTTACTTGACAAAGTAACTGGTACAATATTACTGAAATCCTATAAGTAATAAGTTATATTACTGAGTTACTGATACAAGTAATATATTACATGTAATATGTTACTTTTGTAATTAGTTACCCCCAACACTGCAACAGAAACAAACCAGGACATAATACATTACATACATACAATTACAAGACAGCAGTTCTGTAGATTGTAAAAAACAAAATAAAAAAACAACTAAGCTTCACAGGTCATTTAAATTCTGGTAAAACAACATAAGATTAACATGACACCCCTGTAGCTTTAAACAACAACAACCACCACCATATCAAGTAATACTAACTGTAATGTAGACACTGTCCAATAGAAAATACTGCTGTCTGTTGTGATAAATATGTATATTTGAATTGTAATCTTTGGAATAAACAGGCGAATTAAATTACACATTCTTGTTACTCTTCTTAAAAGTAACGGATCACTTTAGTTATTATTCCAGTGAAAAGGAATTAGTTACGCTACTCATTACAATGTTTTTGTGTTACAACCTAACAGCCGATACACAGCAGCACAACTAAAGTCGCCTGAAGTCACTCATTCATTATATATTAGATGTGTGTTTGCTGGGATACCTGGCATTTGCACCAAAATTTGCACCATCTGCAGGTGGATACTGGACTTCCTGTCGAACCGTCGCCAAACAGTACGGCTCGGCACACACACATCATCCACTCTCTCCATCAGCACCGGTACACCACAAGGGCGAGTTCTCAGCCCTCTGCTCTACACACTGTACACCCACGACTGCCTGGCTTCCCACAGCTCCACCTCCCTGATCAAATTCGGGGACGACACGGCCATCATAGGTCTAATAAAGAACAATGACGAGACTGCATACAGGCAGGAAGTCACACGCATCAAAGAGTGGTCAGCATCAAATAACCTGGACCTCAATGCAAATAAAACAAAGGAAATCATCATGAAGAAACCCCACCCTGCAGCACCACTACTACTCAACAACGAGCCAGTAGAGACAGTACCAACCTTCAAATACCTCGGCATCAACATCTCCGAGGATGCAACCTGGTCACAACACACAGCAGCAATAACAAAGAAAGCACAAAAAAGACTGTACTTCCTCCGCACACTGAAAAAGTCACATATAAGAAAGGACCTGCTAGTGTCTTTCTACAGATGTGCAATAGAGAGTGTGCTGACATATGCCATCACTGCCTGGTACGGCAGCTGCACAGCTCAGGACAATAAACCACTACACAACATCATCAAAACAGCAGGTAAGATCATCAGAACACAACTCCCCACCCTTGAGGACATTTACAACACCCGCTGCTTGAACAGAACTAAGAGCATCCTCAAAGACCCCACTCACCACGGTTACGACCTGTTCACTCCCCTACCCTCCGGAAGGCGCTACAGGACACTAAAAACTCGCACTTGCAGATTCCATAACTCCTTCTTCCCAATAAAGTATAAAGTATTACGCTGCTGTCATATGTGTGTATATATGTATATATGAATATATATAGATTTATATTACATATAGTTATTTACTACTATTACTACCATTACTACCCTATTTATTATTAAGTCTATCTACTGTGGGGTATGGTGAATCGTTGGTGAATTGTCTGGTTGTACTGTATGTTTGCACAAAGGGCAGTTTGCAACTGCAATTTCGCTGTATGATTTTATTATGCAATGACAAAATAAACTACTATTACTATTTATTACTACTATTACTATTAAAGAGGTTAAAGAGGCTAAAGAATGAAACACAAGTAACGGCCGATCTGTTGACTGGTCTGACTGGTACCTGTGATGAAGCACCACCTTTAGGTGTGCTATAATAAGCATATACTGTCGTGAACTATTACTTAATTGAATTATCCCTCAACCCCCCGTGTGTGTGTGTGTGTGTGTGTGTGTGTGTGTGTGTGTGTGTGTGTGTGACAGCAGTGGCTGCCTGGTGGTCAGATGTATGTGAACACAGTGAATAAATGCTACCATTGTACATTTAGACATGTTTCTGATGTTCACAATGAGCCTCGTTATTAAAATTATTAATTAACCTGTTTGATGTCACTTGTCCTTTGATCTGTCTCATCTCATCTCTTTTCTTTTTCTCTCTCTCGTTCTCCACATGTCACCTGACCTGCTCACCAGAACTTTACTCTGTGCTCAGCTCCATAAGAGTAATGTTATGTATGTGATTAAAGATAAGATACTAATAATGTTAATGTGAACATGATGCAGTGATATTGTCACACCGATCACAGACAGACTTTTAAAAGTGAGTCATTGCTCGAAATTGGAAAATATTTTGTGAGTGTTTAAATATTTTAAGAACAATCTTTTGTAAATGTTTATTCGCATAACTCAGGAGAGACTCAGCAGCCAACATGTGTTTAGGAGCGGCTGGCTGTCATAGGCAAATAAGAATAACAACACGGTGCGTTAGTATATTGAGTTCCAGATCACACTCTGGCACAAACTGGACCGTGTGTAAAGTCGACATTTCTTTGAACAGCCGCACACTCATTTAGTGTAGAACATCAGATTGAATTGACAAATTCAGCCACTCCCCGTTCATCAAATTAATGTTTGAGAATAAGGACAAGTGGTCAGATCATTTATGCCTCACATGCTGCAACATGTGGAGGACGAGAGAGAAAAAGAAAGAAGATGGGAGACGCAGATCAAAGGACAAGCAACAGCAAACAGGTTTGTAATTAAAGATTTTAACGAGGCTCATTACAGACAACAGAAACATGTTCAAATGTACAGTAGTAGCATTTATTCACTGTGTTCACACACCTCTGCCCGCCAGGCAGCCACTGCTGTCACACACACACACACACACACACACACACACACACACACACACACACACACACACACACACACACACACACACACACACACACACACACACACAGGGCAGGGGGGCGATGGCATCGCGCATCCGGCGATCTCAACGGGTGACGATAGGATGATGTAATTTAGGTCAAGATGGTCCAACACTAAACATTAATGGTGTTGCTCCGATCGATCGGCAACCGATATCGATCGGCCGATATTGGCTCTATCGGCTTTGATCGGAGTTCTCAAAATAGCTGATCAAAGCGGGCCGATCAGATGCACTCCAGAAAATGTACTATGCGCACCTAATATGACTTCACTCCTCTCTCTCTCTCTCCCTCCCTCAGATATACACACACACACACACACACACACACACACACACTCTCTGCGCCTCTCGTTTTTGTCCATCTCACACCCACGTGAAATACACACACACCCACCCGCTTCATTCAGTCTCTCTCTGGGTCTCTCTCGTTGTGGATCCTGCAGCATGCACTGCATGCTTTCTCCATGTCAAGAGGACCATCTCATTCTGAAATTCCCGAAATATATAAGAACTGTCTGAGTCCGAGTTGTAAACTTTACTCGTCCTGCACGGAGTAAAGTTTACAATTTTAAGTTTAAGTTTACGATTTAAGTTGACCATTTTAAGTTGACCTGCACGGAGTGTGCACGTGCAGCAGCTGTCGGTGAGAGAGTGAGAGAGAGAGCGAGAGTGTGGATAAGTACTAAGCACAGTGCTGGCGAGAGCTGTCCGGCTCCCCAGGTCCTAAAGGCATCCCTGTTGTTTACGTTTTAATTGCTCTGACTCTGAATGGTTGCTCCTTCAATTCAGATTCCTATTGAAATGGTATTTAAGAGAGAGTGTAATAAATAATACATATAAATAAATAAATAAATAATAATGCTACATGATAAAAAGAAGCCTTCAATCGACGCTGTGATCGATGATCAGTTATATCGGATCGGCAGATACTGATTCCAGTGATCGGTGATCTGCACCAAAAATCCTGATCGGAGCACCCCTAAACATTAATGCCTTACTTTTACTCTGTTACAAGAAAAAGTAACATAATTACAATAGCACGTTACTTTGTAATGTGTTACGCCCAACACTGTATACCACTGCTATGTAGAACAGCACTTTTATAGTGTGTAGGTTGAAGCAACTACATACTGCATCGGTATTGTTGTTCTTATGGTGTCAGGTGTGAAGGTAACTACACTGTAGATAATGTTAATATTCACATCAGGACTAACCGAGCCTTCCGGCAGTTCCTCACAGCTGGGATCAGTCTGCTTCGTCCCTCATCATTTGATGTTTTGTATTCCTTCAGGACGAACTCATCCAGAACCTCCTCTGACATCTGCAGCATGTAGGCCAGAGCTGAGCAATGGACCATAGAGAGTCTCTTTTCTTTGTATTTTGACTTGAGGAACTCTTGGATCTCCTGATGTACTGAGTGGTCATTCATCTCCATCAAACAGTGGAAGATGTTGATGCATCTGTCAGGAGAAGATTTGGAAGTGTTCATCTTCTTCAGGTTGCTGATGGCTCTCTGGATGCTGTCTGGGCTGCTCTCTGTGTGACCCAGCAGGCCTCCTAAGAGACTCTGGTTGGACTCCAGTGAGAGCCCATGAAGGAAGCGGACAAAAAGGTCCAGGTGGCCATTTTTACTCTTCAGAGCTTTGACCAAGGCTTTCTTCAGGAAGGCATTCAGGGATTGATCACATTTACCATATTTTCCAAGGAATGTGCTCAGCACATTCTTATCTTTGTTTTTGTAACAGTGGAACATGTAGACTGCAGCGAGAAACTCCTGGATGCTCAGATGGACAAAGCAGTAGACCGTCTTCTGGAAGAGCACACACTCTCTTTTGAAGATCTCTGTGCACACACCTGAGAACACTGAGGCCTCTCTGACATCAAGACCACACTCCTCCAGCTCTTCTTGGTAGAACAGGAGGTTGCCTGTCTCCAGATGATCAAACGCCAGCTTCCCCAGCTTCAGAAGAACGTCCCTGTCAGTCTCCATCAGCTGCTGCTGACTCATCTCATGGCTCTCATCATACTTCTGCTTCTTCCTCTCAGTCTGAACCTGCAGGAAGTGTGAGTACATCTCAGTCAGGGTCTTGGGCAGCTCTCCTCTCTGGTCTGTAGTCAACATGTGCTCCAGAACTGTAGCAGTGATCCAACAGAAGACTGGGATGTGGCACATGATGTGGACGGTCCTGGATACCTTGATGTGTGAGATGATTCTGCTGCACAGTTCCTCATCAGTGGATCTAATCCTGAAGTACTCATCTTTCTGAGGGTCAGTGAACCCTCGTACCTCTGTCACCCTGTCAACACATGTAGGAGGGATCTGATTGGCTGCTGCAGGTCTGGAAGTTATCCAGTGAAGAGCCAAGGGAAGCAGATTCCCCTTGATGAGGTTTGTCAACAGCACATCTACTGATGATACCTGTGTGACATCAGACACCACCTCGTTGTTGTGGAAATCCAATGGAAGTCTGCTTTCATCCAGGCCATCAAAGATGAACACAACTTTACAGACTGCGAGGTTCTCTGCTGTGACCCTCTGTAAGGTTGGATGGAAAACATGGAGCAGCATGAGAAGACTGTACCGCTCATCTCTGATCAAGTTCAGCTCCCGGAATGAAAGCGGAATCACAAGACTGATGTCTTGATTTTCCAAGCCCTCTGCCCAGTCCAGAGTGAACTTCTTCACTGAGAAGGTTTTTCCAATGCCAGCCACGCCCTGTGTCAGAACTACTCTGATGTGTGTCTCTTGGTCAGGTAAGAGTTTAAAGATGTCATGGCACTTGATCTGAGTGTCATGGAGAGTCTCCATCTTGGATGCCGTCTCCAGCTGCCACACCTCATGTTGGGTATTAACCTCTTCACTCTGTCCCACTGTGATGTAGAGTGCAGTGTAGATCCTATTGAGGGGAGTTCCAATTCCTGCTTCAGCTGTTCCTTCTGTTCCTTCTGTCACAAATTCACATCTCATTATCAGAATGATCTTATGCTCGTCTAAAACCTCCTGCCAAACACTGTCCACTGGAAGAGAAGAAAGAGTAAACAAGTGTTTAACAAAACATGCTGTTGTTTCCTGGTTTTAGAAATGGTGAGAACAGTAGACAATCTTACATTGTGCAATGCTGGTTTGACTGGGTGTCTGCAGTCCAGATCTTGTTCTGGACCTTTTTCCACACTGGGGACAGGTGGAGTCTCCTGATGAACCGGACTGGGCCCAGTATGAGGTGATGCACTGTCTGCAGAACCTGTGTCCACAGCTGGTAGAGACTGGATCCCTCAGGACCCAATGACACAATGCACAGCAGGACAGCTGCTGCTTCACAACACCTAGACTCCTCTTCCTCGCTCTGTGGAGATGAACACAATTCATGATAACTGATGGCTGCTATCATCAGACAGCACAATGTAGTTTCCACTAGAAACCTAGGCCCCTATCTTCCGACAGGCGCTATCCCCTAATAGCGCTTGCGCACTTGTTTGCACGTGCCTTAAGTCACGTTAGATAGCACTGCGCCTTGCGCCGTCTGCCAGGTGTTCTGGCAAATTTTGCTCCCCCGCTCAGCAGAGGAAAAAAAGCATCCCCACCTCACGGGAGCATACTTGTAATGATTTATACAGAAATGTAATGGTTGAAAAGTGATATAATTGTCTGGTAGACGTGACCTCCCTGATTTCTATGTTAAAACAGCCCCGAAATATGTTGGGGATGCAGATGCCGGGATGCGGAAAGGTTCACGGCACCTGTCGCAAGCGCAAATTAGAGCCATGCCAAAATCATCTGCGCCTCAAAATGTCTGCGCAAACGGGATTTGGGCGGTCTTAACTACCAGAATTATTCACAGGCGTGGCCAGGCAAGGCTGGGCATTACGTCAATCAAAACCAATCAGATTCCCGTCTCGCAATGGGTGTTTGTGCGAGGCTGCCTCGCCGCATGCAATATGCTGTAATTCTCTCCATGCGTAATAGAGTGTAGCCTACTCACTCGTGCGAGGACAGAGAGAGCTGATTGACAGATCGACTGTGGTCCCAACGACCCTCGGGGTGGATATGAAGGTAAATAGCCTATGTCCATTGTCCAACAAGTTTTCTTAATTCATTTCCCTCTTTGCAATGTGATAAAAGATTCTCAGTGAGTTATAGTTGATTGCCTCACTGAATTATCTGCTGATACCCAATTTTAGCAGCATAATTTGATGTCCTGGCATGACAAGGCTGTGCTTAATGACATATCCAAAGGGGATTTTACTTGCACTGTGCTGGCGCTGCACAGAGATTATGGTGCGCAACCCAGCGCAGAGAAGTATTTGCGCGTAAGAGGTCCTTTTCAAAGCTCTTAGCGCAAAGTAATTGCGCGCTGCTGACGATAGCATAATGCCATCTATCACCACATTTTAGCGCTGAAACGCCTGCTTTGGCTTGTGGCAGCCAATGCCCAGTACAATTATCACAGGCATGCGCTTGTGTCCGCCCCCAATTTGCATTGCGCACGGCGTTAAACGAGCGCAAACGCTAAATTAGCGCTTTTGGGAAGATAGAGGCCCTTGTGTTTAAATTGTAAATTAAATGACACGATTTGTCAATACTATTTAGAATCAGGGGTGTCAAACTCATTTTAGTTCACGGGCCACATACAACCCAATTGGGCTCAAATGGGCTTAAATCACTGCATCATAACCTATCCACCTTATTCCTATATATTGTTTCTCAGTGTTGTTATTGTGAACACACTGAGAGGGGAGGGGAGGGGCTGAATGAATGAATGGAGGAGAAAAGCACTGTATGCAGATTAAGGCGGCGTTCACACAGGATGTGTGTGAAAGCTTTGAAATCATGTTGAGAGCGCTTCCATTGCACACAAAACACAGTGCACGGAGGGGTTTCTTGTGCTGTGTTTTGTTTACCCCTGCAGTCGCACACAATGGCACCACAACTAGTTTATTTCAGACTAAGGTCTTTACAGGCGAGGAGACATCTCGCCTGCTGCTCCTCCTCCACACGTGCTGACAGACACACATATACTGTAGCCTACGTCATCAGTGTGCCCTGCAGCCTGGATGTCATCTGCTGAAACACACTCCGTACCGCATGGGCAATGTGAATAAGTGTTACGCCAACTTCGCCAGCCTGGGGAATGCATTAGGCTATAACTACATTTTAATCTTGTTGGTTATTTCGGTTAATGATCGATTAATGAGCGTCGGTTGATAGTCAGGGGAAAATATCATTTTCACCATCCATAATTTATAGTTCAAATATTCATACACACTCCACCAGAGGGGCAAGTGGTGGACAGATGACTTTAACACGACCAAAGTCCAACTACATGAAGAAGGCTATCATGTACAGGGCTATCGTGTCATGCAACAGTCTTACAGGTGATGTTCGTCAAAATCGAATCAGTTCATCCTTGAGTCCAAATGGAAGTTTTAGCCAAATGTGACAAAATTCAGTCAAGACGTTCCTGAGATATGGTGTTAACGATCTTGAGAATGGTGTCTGTGAGGTCACAGTGACGTTGACCTTTGACCACCAAAATGTAATCAGTTCATCCTTGAGTCCAAGTGGACGTTTGAGCCAAATGTAACAAAATTGTCAAGGCGCTCCTGAGATATCGCGTTAACGAGCTAGAAAATGGCATTTGTGAGGTCACAGTGACCTTGAACTTTGACCTTTGCCCACCAAAATCGAATCAGTTCATCCTTGAGGCCAAGTGGACGTTTGAGCCACATGTGAAGAAAAACCGTCAAGGCGTTCCTGAGATCTTGGGTTAACAAGCTTGAAAATGGCGTTTGTGAGGTCAGAGTGACCTTGAACTTTCTCTTTTCATTTCAACTTTCATCCTTGAGTCCAAGTGGACATTTGAGGTAAATTTGACAAAATTCCGTGAAGGCGTTCCTGAGATATCGTGATAAGGAAACATCGGACGGACGTACAGACGTACTGCCAGCCGGACGGACAACCCAAAACCATAATGCCTCCAGCTCGGAGGCATAATGATAAAACCCTACACTATAACGATGCCAAATTAAAATTCTAATCATACATGAGAGAAACTAATTCAAAGACAACCAGCACACTCCACCACTAAACTGCACGTTAAGATGTCCACTGCAGATCAGTAAATCTTTATAGTGAAATCAGTTCAGCACACAGATGTGTGAATAGTATAAATTCCAAAATTCAAGTTCTCAGGTGTTTTGCTGCAAAACTAGTTTTGCTTCAGGAATACAATCCTCTGTGTAATGTAACAGTAAAGGAAAGTAAATCCTCAGTTCATGATATTGCATCAGGTAGGCTTACAGTATAACAGTCCTCTTACCTTGTGTCTGATGGTCCAGGTTCTTTACTGAAGTTTAGAGGAGGGCCCATAGACCAGTCACTCTTCATAGACAGACAGCTGGGTACTGGAGACTCTGCTCTGCTGAGATTGGTGTGATTTTGACAATGTTGACAATTGAAAGACAAGGACTATTTTCTGAAAAGCTGCAATATTGTACATAATATGCTGTAAACCCATATTGTTTTCATTTTCCAATATTTTTCCTCATTGTTATATCGATAAGTGATACAGGATGTAGTTTGAGTTTATTTATAATTTTATACATTTCATATATATCATTTTAAAGATTTATTCTAGGAATGTTCATGCTTTATTGAGAGAGATAGTGAGAGAGGGAGACAGGAATGGGAGAGACAAAAGCCGCTTTCACACACAGATCGCGCAATATTGCAGTTCAGAAGGCCCGCAAAGCCAGGAGCCTCGCCACAGAAATTGCTTTCACACAGAGCCAAGGAGCACCGCCACATTCCCGTCCTGGGCCGGATTTAAATTAGGCGAG
Source organism: Poromitra crassiceps (assembly GCF_964638095.1). NCBI lineage: Eukaryota > Metazoa > Chordata > Actinopteri > Beryciformes > Melamphaidae > Poromitra > Poromitra crassiceps. The sequence continues at coordinate 20,715,566 of NC_139645.1, forward strand.
AGGAGGCATTTCCACCCAGCTCCTCCTAGCCCAAATTAATATTTTCATAGGTTAGTGTAGCCTAGGCTACTGTATGATGAACAAATTCATTCAACAACCAAACATCGCTGATGTACGCCAGCCAACGTGCAGCTGCGGTCGTTAAGAACATCAAAGTGATAAAACACGAAAGTGTTCTCCACATGCAGCATGGTAACAAGGCTTTCAATATTCATCTGATTGACTTTATGGATCACAGATGCACCATCATGTATTAAGTACAAGGCTAATTCTTATCTTTTGGTTCCAGTTTTTTGTGAATCAAATTATTCCCATGAAGTAGCCTAATTAGCGTCCGTTCTGAAAGATGACACCCGCATATCAAACAGCTGCAGTCTGCATACGTTCATCGGGGGAATAGTATAGGCTATAAATGCACATGACTACTATAACCTTTGTAGTTTTTTAAGGAATGCACAACTGGCTAGCTAGACAGATTGCAGTTCTGGAGCTGGTTTCCAGAGGGAATATCTTCAGACCGACTCGCCACAGTGCCTATTCGCACCTCTGTTCCGTGTTGCCGCTCCTACGCTTTCAGGTGGAGGCGGGTTGGAGGGTAATCCGGCGCTGTGACTAGGTCCACTGGCGGAATGAAAGACGTAACACAATTATCCACCAACCCCCTTTCACAACTTTCACATCGGAGGCGCGGATCACATTTTCCGTGTATTTTACCGCTTTCAAGGCTGGTGTGAAAGTGGCTAGAGAGCGAGACAGAGAGAGGGAGAGAGACAGAGAGAAAGAGAGAGAGAGAGAGAGAGAAAGAGAGAGAGAGAGGGAGAGAGAGAGGGGACATGCAGCATTGTGTCTTCATCCTCAGTTAATGATATTCCATCATGCAGGCTCACAGTATAACAGTCCTCTTACCTTGTGTCTGAAGGTCCAGGTTCTTTACTGAAGTCTGGAGGAGGATTTTTAGACCAGTCACTCTTCATAGACAGACAGCTGGGTACTGGAGACTCTGCTCTGCTGAGATTTGTGTGATTTTGTCAATGTTGACAATTGAAAGACAAGCACTATTTTCTGAAAAGCTGCAATATTGTACATATGCTGTAAACCCATATTGTTTTCATTTTCCAAAATCTTTCCTCATTGTTATATCGATAAATGATACATGTAGTTTGAGTTTTTTTTTATATAATTTTATACATTCCATATATATCATTTTAAATATTTATTCTAGGAATGTTCATGCTTTATTGACAGAGAGTGAGAGAGGGAGACAGGAATGGCAGAGACAGAGAGAGAGAGAGGGAGAGAGAGAGGGGAGAGAGAGAGAGAGAGAGAGATACAGAGAGAGAGAGAGAGATCGACACACACACACACCGTGCGTGAGAGAGAGAGAGAGAGAGGATGACATGCAGCATTTTGTCTTCATCCTCAGTTCATGATATTCCATCAGGTAGGCTTACAGCAGGGATGGGCAACTGGGCAACTGGCGCCCTGTTTGGCCCGCGCTGGAATTGCATTTTTATTTTTTATTTTTACAGTGCACCTGAACACCTGAACAGTGCAAGACACCTGCTGAATAAGTGTCCAAATGTTCATGTCATTCTGGTCAATACTAAAAGTAATATCATGTGTAAGAAATAGTGTTGTCACGGTACTCGGTACTTCGGTACTTGGACGGTACTACATTGCTACGGTACTGAACGGTACCTGTTTTTCATGGTACCGAGGGTACCGAATTTACTATTTAGTTTGCCACCATGGCTTGGCTTCATGGACCCAGCCGCCAGCTAACGTTAGCCTGTCTGCTGAGCAACACACATACTGTACATACTGCGCATACAGCCCCGCGCACTTCCGGGACTACGGTGTCCCCGAACGTCCACACGTAATCGCGAACAGTCATTCACAGCTTGTTGACACAAGCAGTGCGCACAGGCGGCGAAGAGAATGGCTGCGGCTGCTCCTATAGACCAAATCAGCGGGATGTTTACATTTACTTCCGGGTACCCCTGGGTCCACACATTATAATGGCGGTGAACGGCACAAACTGACGTGTTGAAGACAAAAACAGACAAAGAAGACAAAAATGGTTCGTCCGTGTTGTGTTGTTGTTTAATATCATTCATAACAACACTTTCACTGATGTTAGTGGAGACCAGACTAGCTTATTTACCTGTTGGACCAGACCAGAGTAGACTTGACGCTAAATTAAATTAACGTGGCGTCGGTAGCTCTGTCTGTAACGTTAACGAGTCTGCTCTCGCCGAGAAGAGCCTGGTGACGCGAGGTTACGAGTCTGCAAAAAAACAGCGAGTTTGACAGACAAACAAACATTATTAGCTAGCTAACACTACATAAAACAAACACAGAAGAAAGGCTAGATACGTCGGACAAGCATGTTTACCAACCGTTTAACCATTTAAATTGAAAGTAGTCGGCCGAAAACAACGAGAGGGTTTGACAGCATTTATTTGACAACACGCACATTTAAACCTGCCGCCTTCCCCAAGTGGTACCCGGAAGTAAATTTGTTTACATGGTGACGTCACGGTGATTTGGTCTATTCCAACAACTCAACTTGTTGAGAAGAAGAATGCAAAGAGTCGCATTTGGAAATATCAGTCCCCAAAGCCCCATCTGCAAAAAGTGTGAAAGGGAGTTCCAAACCAAACAGGGTAACACATCCAAACTCGGCAAGCACCCAGACCTGTTCACAGAATCCAAGGTGGGTTAATTCTTTCAAACGGTGTAAAATAACACGTTTAACAACATATCAAACGGACCTTATCCTGTCACATTAGTTTTTGAGATAGCTGGCAATGCATTGTGTAACCATAAAAACGTTTGGCTAACGTTAACGTAATAACGTTACCGTGTTTCGTAATGGAATCATTATGGGACCCGGCTAATACCTGGTACAGTGTTAGCTAGCATAGTGTAGCGCCTGTGCAATGCAATGTTTGTAATGGAATCATTATGGGACACGGCTAATAGCCGAACTTAGCCATAGTTCAACATGGCATCAAAATAAATACAAGCTTCTTTCGGGTGAAACATGTCCGTGAATTAAAACTAGCTACATAAAATTGCTTGCACTCTACATGTGTGTATGTGCAGTTGTCTTTATCATCTCTTTATTTTAGTAAATCTCACTGACGTTACTTTCCATTTAACAGTATGCGAGAGATGAAGATGAAGAGGAAGGCACAAGTCGCGGAGCCCAAAAGACCACCCATCACACAATTCCTGATGTTTTTGAAAAGCAGAGGAAATATGACAAGAACTCACATGAAGCAAGAAAGTGTGATAGGGCATTGGCAGAATTCCTATGCATCGATCAAATACCAATATACACCGTTGGAAAAAAAAGGATTCCAGCAATTCTGTGAAATAAATTAAATTATAATATTTAATATAATAATAAAATTAAATACTTGAGGGCTACATGCCACTGGTGTTGCACTGTCTGTACTCACTGCCATACAGAGTTGAATGTAAGAAGAAGTAAGCAAAAGCACATTGTTTTGTTTTAAAGTTGAAGGCTACATGCCATTTGTTAATTGGAAATGGTTGCATACTTTAATAAAGGAGAATATGTTCAAGAAATATCAGTCTGTTTTTTTTACCGTGGTACCGAAATTGGTACCGAGTACCGTGGAAATTCACTAGTACCGGTACCGACTACTGAATTATTGGTACCGTGACAACACTAGTAAGAAATGACTGTTCTACATTGTAATAATTTAAATAATTAACTCGTTGGTTTTGGATTTAATTAGCTTCAAGAGTGCATTTTTGTTCTTGTGTGACCCTCAACACAGGCTTTGAGAATCCCCGGCCACTTACTGATACTTATGCTTAAATTAACCCACTCATATTCTGGTTTCTTTCAAGAAAAACATTTTGGCTAGTGGAAATTCTAATTGGCTGGTAACTTTAAAATCTAGCAGCCATATTGGCAGGTGGTCAAAAAAGTTAATTTCAAGCCCTGCAGGGAGAGCAGGTGGCGACATAGGAGTGAGTGAGGAAAAGGATCAAATATAGAGGGAATGCACTGACGCCACGCCCCCTCCAAACACGCCCCCTCAGCCGGACTGAGCAGCACTGAGTGTCAAATTTCCAAAACAAACGTGGCTTCCGCCAGGGGTAGTAGCGAAACCACGGCTAATATAAACGATTATCTGCTTAAATTAAAGGCAGTTGGACTCGAATGTGACCCTTACAGCTTGCCAAAGAACCAGTGGTCCATGGACGTAGACATGTGGCCAGGAATAGGGTTTCCTGACATTTATATGTACTTAATATCGACGCCGGGGAAATACACAAACCAAAGCATGAAAGCATACAAGAGCCTGGACGCGTGGTCGTACTTCAAGGCTGGATTTGTTGCCGACATTAAAGTAACGAGGACAGCAATGGATATTCTGGTTGTATGTGGAGAGGTAAATATTTATTTTATTACCACTTTTATTAAGAAAAATATAGCATACGCTGTCACTAACACACGCTAGCTTTGTTCATAGTGAACACTGTCACTCATGTAACGTTATATCTGTGCAGGTAAAACACAGCCAGAGAATGAATGAGCCCTCATTGAAACCCTGGATAGCTGCAGAGAAGACCAGGACCGTTTCATTAGCTTTCGGCAGCCTGTAAAAAGATACCTCCGACGCCTTGTTGAATCTATTTTTACAGTCAATGGCACAACAGCACTTTCCCATTTTCGTTGTTTTCTCGCGGAAGCTGAACGCTAAACACCGTGACCCGGCGGCGCCACCTGGCTTGTTTAGACGTTTTGACACTCACTGCAGCTGAGTGGGCGTACCCGCACTGACTGTCGCGTCCGTGACGTCACGTGCATTCCCTCTATTGGTGGTTAAGAGTGAATAATGACATCACAACTGTTAATTTAAAATTAGTTATTCCTCTAAACCTGGCTTCAAATGCCACAAATCTTTCGCGCCGCCGCCGCCGTTCGGCCCCCGGCCCTCAGCAAAATCTGGCCCTCTGGTAGCGAGGACATTTTTTGTGGCCCTCTCTATCATCAAAGTTGCACATCCCTGGCTTACAGCATAATAGTCCTCTTACCTTGTGTCTGATGGTCCAGGTTCTTTACTGAAGTTTAGAGGAAGACCCATAGACCAGTCACTCTTCATAGACAGACAGCTGGGTACTGGAGACTCTGCTCTGCTGAGATTGGTGTGATTTTGACAATGTTGACAATTGAAAGACAAGGACTATTTTCTGAAAATCTGCAATATTGTACATATTCTGTAAACCCATATTGTTTTCATTTTCCAAATTTGTTCCTCATTGTTATATCGATAAATTATACATGTAGTTGCAGGTGTTTTTTTTATATAATTTTATACATTTCCTATACCGGTATATAATTTTAAAGATTTATTCTAGGAATGTTCATGCTTTATTGACAGATAGTGAGAGAAGGAGACAGGAATGAGAGAGAGAGAGAGAGAGAGAGAGAGAGAGAGAGAGAGAGAGAGAGAGAGAGAGAGAGAGAGAGAGAGAGGGACATGCAGCATTGTGTCTTCATCCTCAGTTCATGATATTGCATCAGGTAGGCTTACAGTATAACAGTCCTCTTACCTTATGTCTGATGGTCCAGGTTCTTTACTGAAGTCTGGAGGAGGATCAATAGACATGTCACTCTTCATAGACAGACAGCTGGGTACTGGAGACTCTGCTCTGCTGAGATTTGTGTGATTTTGACAATGTTGACAATTGAAAGACAAGCACTATTTTCTGAAAAGCTGCAATATTGTACATATGCTGTAAACCCATATTGTTTTCATTTTCCAAATTTTTTCCTCATTGTTATATCGATAAATGTTACATGTAGTTTGAGATTTTTTTTTATATAATTTTATACATTTCATATATTTAATTGTAAAGATTTATTCTAGGAATGTTCATGCTTTATTGACAGAGAGTGAGAGAGGGAGACAGGAATGGGAGAGACAGAGAGAGAGAGAGAGAGAGAGAGAAAGAGAAAGAGAGAGGACATGCAGCATTGTGTCTTCATCCTCAGTTAATGATATTGCATCAGGTAGCCTCACAGTATAACAGTGTTCTCACCTTGTGTCTGATGGTCCAGGTTCTTTACTGAAGTATAGAGGTTGATCTTTAGACCGGTCACTCTTCATAGACAGACAGCTGGGTACTGGAGACTCTGCTCTCTGCCTGTGGTGCTGCCCTCTGGAAACACAAATGTTTGATACATATATAATATATCATTAATTATAATAATAATAATAATTATTATATATCAATATATCATTAGTTCTAGTAAAGACAGAGAACATTGTTTCTGCACCTCTGCAAAGCAGACATGAAGATAAATGTACAAAGCAATGAGTGAGGGTTAATTGCAATGCTTCAATTCACTGCAGTGTTCCCCTATATACATTGTGGAGCTCTGGAAATATGGCCCCCGCTGCTGCTAGCCACAGCTGTGTGTTTTTTGGGGGGGTCAAGGCGTTGAGAGTAGCCTAGAGGAGAAGAGATGACAATTCAGAATAAAAGACACGCTCGTGCTGTCGCTCGCTGGTGATGAACAAACTCTAAATATCACAGCATGTGTTTGAAGCAGGCTGAAAAAACAATCCTTCTGGTTCTAATCATATATTTTGCATGAGACCAGTGTTGCTAACTTAGCGCTTTCTGCTCTATATTTAGCTACTTTCCAGACTTCCCTAGGCTAGCACCTTTATTTCCAAAATGCTCCTAGCGCCAAATCTGGCTACTTGTTCTGACCAAGGTGTGTTGAATTGAACGGATTTTGCCTTTTGGTGTGGCTGCTGCTGGGTTTTCTCTCTCTCTCTCTCTCTCTCTCTCTCTCCTCATTTCTGCCTGTCTGACATGTCATAACCCGGTTCTGTGGGTTATGGCAAAAGAAGGGAACAGGACGCAAAGTGCCAAAAATATAAAGTATTTATTATAAATGTAAATAAATGAAGGTAAGTATGAAGTGTGTTGATCTGTAGCATCAGTAGTGTCAGTGTGGATGCGTGTGGATAGTGTAGTGTAGACTGTAGGGTGTTTGTCAAGTAAGTAAATCAAAGAACAAAACCAGAATGCAGGTAGCTGGCAGGAGGGAGAAAGACAGACTGAGAACCAGGAGCTTTTAGAGGCTATGGAGCACCGGGCCCAGGTGCCCCAGATCTGGTAATCAGCTGCTCCTCCATGATCAGCCAATTATCTCTCCAGTCATCTCCTCCGGCAAAGACAGACAATATGAGAGACCAGCACACAGACAGACAGATAGACAGGCAGGGCCGTCACAGACAGACACAGCGCTTCAGTGGAGCCCCTTTCCTCCGCATCCTCCTCCAGTCAATAATAACAACGGCTACGCCAAGGTAGGTAAATGTGACCTCATTTAGCGCCATCTGGTGCCTTTGCTTGGAAAAGAGTTGACAACACTGCACGAGACCGCGACTTTCTAAAGCAGTGCTGCCAATTTGGTGGCTTTTCAGACCCTCCTGGTGACACAAGGAATCCTGCGCCAATTAAAGCTGTGTTCAGTGATGTTTTAGTGTTAAAATATGTCTAAAACAGCTATATATTCCACTATTGATGGTATCTGGTGTCTGACATTATCACCACAGAGCCTCTCATTCTCTAGAATCAGCTGTGAAAGATGTTGGGGTCCATAGCTCTGACCTAACCACATCTAACTGACATCACTTGAGAACACAAAACAAAGAACACTTCTGATATAATATGATATGAGTGTTTTAGTATCACTCAACAAATAAAGGCTTTGATAGAAGCAAAAGCGTATGGCTGCTTAGTCTGCAGATAAAACACAATGACAAAAGACATAGTAATTTACACTCTTATTCAGGGATGCATAATGCACTGTTGTGCAAGTTCACACTTCACAAGAGTTTAAAGTTCAGCTCATTGGACCAACTTCAGATGTTGTCGTCACTGGTCGGATGACGATCTTCTGCATGTTTTTAGTGGGGGGTTATGTACGGAGGAACCCCCTAGGGGGTACGGGGAGAACATGCAAACTCCATGCAAACATGCAAACATGCAAACTCCAGTGCCTACTGCCCACCTGAAGATATGGGGGGGTCACAACTCCAGCGCCCACAGCGTCCCAGGTGAGAATCGAACCCAGGACCTTCGAGCTGTGAGGCGACAGCGCTTACCACTGCACCACCGTACCCCCTAATAATATATGAAATGAGTGTTTTAGTATCACTCAATACAACAAATAAAGGCTTTGATAGAAGCAAAAGCGTATGGCTGCTTAGTCTGCAGATAAAACACAATGACAAAAGACATAGTAATTTACACTCTTATTCAGGGATGCAAAGTAATGCACTGTTGTGCAAGTTCACACTTCACAAGAGCTCAAAGTTCAGCTCACACAGATCAAAATCAACTAGTTCATCTTCATAGTTCACAAGTTTTAATTTTGAACTATAAGCTCACAGTCCCAAACAATGAACAGTTCAGTTCATTTCATGTTCACTTCTTGTTTGCCCAGAGAAAAGGCACAGCTCTGAAAATGTTGTTAGCATTTAGCACACAATAGCTTTTCAACACATCTTTCAAAAGATGATTTAAAGATGATTGTAAAAGTCAGGGGCTTTAGCCAAAGCTTCACGGTGCAATAGAGCTGACATTTGTTTTGTATCACATATATTTTTATTTGATTTTAAACATGGCATATCTTCTTACAAAAATGAATTGCTTGTATCACTTGTAACATCATTCCCTACCTCAGCTCCCACCCGCCCTCCTATGAACTCTGAGCCACCGTTGCATATAAAAACAATAATGGTAGTTTGCAAACTACGAAAACGTATATATTGAACATAAATGATAAATTATTTGTATATTTATCCACATACATTCACATGCTTAATTGCTTACATATATGTCTGGATATCATTTGAGTCTACAAATAAGTGGAGAGGAAAAAAAACAGTGTGGAGTCTCACTTAGTAAATGTCAATGTGACAACATTACATTACGTCATTTGGCAGACGCTTTTATCCAAAGCGACTTACAATAACACATTTTTTGTCTGCAATAGAACAATCAACTATGGAGCACAGTCTATGACAACTACAGCTTCTGAAGGAACAGTGGTACAAGTTTAGGTTAGTGGTACAAGGTTTTTTTTTTTTTTTTTTTTTTTTTTATATAAGGAAAGAGAGAGACGAAGTTAGATCAAGAAGGGCCCAGATGGAGCCTGAAAAGGTGAGTCTTTAGTCTTTTCCGAAAGATCGGCAGTGATTCAGCAGTCCTGACCGAAGGTGGAAGCTCGTTCCACCATTGAGGTGCCAGGGACGAGAAGAGTCGAGATCGGGATGAGCGACTTTTGAGCCCCCGTAGCGAAGGAGGGGCGAGGCGACCTGCACTGGTGGAGGAGCGAAGGGAGCGGTGAGAGGTTTGGAACCTGACCATGGATTGCAGGTACCGGGGAGCTGTCTGGTGTACTGCCCTGTAGGCCAGTACCAGTGTCTTGAATTTGATGCGGGCCGAGATGGGAAGCCAGTGGAGCTCCTGGAAGAGGGGAGTGACGTGAGAGAATTTGGGTTGGTTGAATATCAGACGGGCTGCAGCGTTCTGAATGAGCTGAAGCGGTCGGATGTCGGTGGCAGGTAGGCCGGCCAGAAGCACGTTGCAGTAGTCCAGGCGGGAGGAGACAAGAGACTGGACCAGGAGTTGAGTCGCTTCTCTTGTGAGAAAGGGACGGATTTTGCGGATGTTGTAGAGAGAGAACCTACAGGAGCGCGCTGTAGCAGCTATGTTGGCAGAGCAAGACAGCTGGTTGTCAAGGATCACCCCGAGGTTCTTGGCTGTTTGTGTAATGTAACGTAATGTAATGGACCACAAACATGTTTCCAGTGTCTGGAAATAAGATGTTTTGCTTGTAATAAACATAGGTTAACCGACTTACTTTCATGAGTTCTTAGGCCAATATATGTGGTTTACACATGTTTACTGTTTTCAATAATGAAGACTACTTCTCTAGTTAATGTCTGATTAACCATCCCATTCACTGTCTGGGATATTAGGGTTACATTTATTGCAGGAGGTATTATGTTCTTATAAGCCTTTTATATTTGGGGCCAGTTCTATTGAAGTGAATGAGGCAAGACACAGCTCTCCTGAGTCCTGGGATAACATTTTGTAATTTTATAAATGTGATATATAATCACACACACACACACACACACACAGACAGACAGACAGACAGACAGACAGACAGACAGACAGACAGACAGACAGACAAACGGATGGATGGATAGATAGATAGATAGATAGTTTTTATTATCAAGATCGACTTTTATTATTGAAAGTAAAACATATTTTATTTTTTGTCTCTTTAAGAGCGAAACTTAATTAACGCTGCGCGTTAATTAAACTGTGATGTTTATTTGAACGTCACAGCAGCAGCAGGTAACAGGTAAACATGTCAAAGTGTGCACTTATTGACATTTGGAGGTAGCAGGCAAACTCTTCTTCTTCTTTTTAAACAAAGTGCAAGTATGAGCCTCCCTGCATTCCACAAACTAACGTTGCACGTCCGCATTTGTAATAAGATCGATGTGCGAGCATCGTGGCAAGTACTTTTAATTGGTGGGTGCTGCTCGAGGGGGGGGGGAGGGTGTTGGTACTGGCTCGTGGAACCAGATTTACGATGACATAAGGACAGACGATGTCGTTTACTCTGGAATAAAAAATCGGCTCCACACCATCGACATGCTCCACACACACGAGCAGCGAGGCTAAACTTTCCAGAGGAAAAAAGCAGCACGGAGATTCTGGAATAAAACAGGAGGAGACAGCTGTCAAGTGCAATAGCGATATAAGCAAGCACCTCCATATGACAGACACGTCTTATCCTTCTTCTGCTAGAACCGCCCAACTCTTCCTTTGATTGGGTTAGGTTAGTGTCCTCTACTAAGAGAGTGGCGTCAGCGGAGGACCAAAATGCGAGACTCATTAGCCAATGAACAGCCAGGAATGGGTCTCGCGCTACTTTTGCATGCTAAAATAAAGCTGATAATGTACAATTTGATTCAAGGGATGAAAACCCCTTTCAAAGTACAACACAAACTGTCTATTTTGCTGCAACTCGACAGTGCTGCTTTTTTTACTCAAGAGTTCCACTTTCTACTTCCTGGAAAAAAACTGGCCCATTGGAGTGAATGGAGATGTCGGAACTCTTCTATTATACGGCTCTGGGTTAGGTTTAGGCATGAGGAGTGACGATTGGTTAGTTTAGGTTAGTAAGCCAATCAAAGGCAGAATAGGGCGGGTCATGCTCTCGGGAGTTTTCTGAAACGGGAGGGGAGGGGATTGACTGGATGGACTGGAGGTATAACGCAGTGAAAGCTCTGGAGAGATTGAAGTCGGCAAAACGGTCAATTGCAGTTAATTAATTTTAACCGGTTACGTTATTAACGGCAGTTAACCGACTTTTGGTTAACTGTTTACATCCCTAACCAGAATATATTACAAATCTGTGCACATGGTTTACTAATCAAGGGGCACGGTTTAGGTGGAAAAGTAAAGCCGTGCCCACTGAGCTACCATATTGTTTTTGTAGCAGGCGACCCATAGGGGGCTCCACAGTTCTCCTTATTGCACTATGTTTATAGAGTAATAATGCTGCTGTGTGTGCTATATTCACTCCTTCAGCACATCAATGTGTCAATTGCTTTCGTCATTGTTCCTGTCATCTTGTCAATGTACAGGTTTGATAGAGAACTAGTGAAATAACTGGTGTGATGGTGCCGCCTGCAGCACTGCCCTCTGCCTTGCTGCCTGGTATCTCTCTCCCTTTTTCACCATACATGAGTTTGCATCCCTGACATGAGGAAAATCCTCTGGTGTAGAGTAGAGAGAGAGAGAGAGAGAGAGAGAGAGAGAGAGAGAGAGAGAGAGAGAGAGAGAGAGAGAGAGAGAGAGAGAGAGAGAGAGAGAGAGAGAGAGAGAGAGAGAGAGAGAGAGAGAGAGAGAGAGAGAGAGAGAGAGAGGACATGCAGCATTGTGTCTTCATCCTCAGTTAATGATATTGCATCAGGTAGGCTTACAGTATAACAGTCCTCTTACCTTGTGTCTGAAGGCCCAGGTTCATTACTGAAGTCTGGAGGATCATTTTTAGACCAGTCACTCTTCATAGACAGACAGCTGGGTACTGGAGACTCTGCTCTCTGCCTGTGGTGCTGACCTCTGGAAACACAAATGTTTGATACATATATAATATATCATTAATAATAATAATAATAATAATAATAATAATAATAATAATAATATATCAATATATCATTAGTTCTAGTAAAGACAGAGAACATTGTTTCTGCACCTCTGCAAAGCAGACATGAAGAGAAATGTACAAAGCAATGAGTGAGGGTTAGTTCCAATGCTTCAATTCACTGCAGTGTTGCCCCTATATACATTCTGGAGCTCTGGAAATATGGCCGCTGCTGCTGCTGCTGCTGTGTGTTTTGGGGGGGTCGGGGTAGAGGAGAAGAGATGACAATTCAGAATAAAAGACACGCTCGTGCTGTCGCTCGCTGGTGATGAACAAACTCTAAATATCACAGCATGTGTTTGAAGCAGGCTGCAAAAGGAGAAGTACTCAGGGAGAAGATACAGGGTTCCAAAAGCACGCACAAATCGCTTGAGGAACAGTTTCTTCCCGCAGGCCACGAGACTCCTTAACATACACAAATAGTGTAGTAGCCGCACTGTACCGTACTGTAGCTGCTACCATTACGTATGTCTAACGTTTAATTGTATGTTTAATAAGGAATATGCTATTTGCACCTGTATGTCAAATACGCCGAATTTAAAATGCCGAGTTTAATTGTATGTTTAATAAGGAATATGTTATTTGCACCTGTATGTCAAATACGCAGAATTTAAAATGTTTAAGCACGTCTAAAGTATGCACACGACATGTGCACCTATGTGCAGTGAATATGCCACTGTCTCTGACTTGTCTTATCACTCTACTGCCTTATTGCTTGATGTGTCTCTTGTTGTTTTTGCACTCATATGCCCTGTTATATTTGTACTATGTTGTAAACGGAGTCCACAGCACAATAATTTCACACGTGATACTTGTACCATGGAGTGACAATAAAAATCTTGAATCTTGAATCTTGAAAAACAATCCTACATTTTGCACGAGACCAGTGTTGCTAACTTAACGCTTTCTGCTCTATATTTAGCTACTTACCAGACCCCCCTAGGCTAGCGCCTTTATTTCCAAAATGCACCTAGCGCCAAATCTGGCTACTTGTTCTGACCAGGTGAAGCAGTGTTGAATTGAACGGATTTTGCATTTAAATTGGTGTGGCTGCTGCTGGGTTTTCTCTCTCTCTCTCTCTCCTCATCTCTGCCTGTCACTGAGCTGCAGGAATCGCAGTGTTTATGCGAGACAGACTTTTAATTACATTTTTCAATGTAGACGACATCAGAGATTTATTTCAGAAAGCAATTCTCCACTCCATGAAAAAACCTCCAACGCATTATTTATGTGACAACATGGAGTGGCGATGTGCCAAAAAGTGAGCGCCTGTTTTTACACATCGCCCAAAAGCCGGCCAGTCAAATAGTGCTCGCAGTGACGTTAAACGGTGGAAAAGGCGATTTTACAAGTGGCATTCAAGTCATATCTGACTAGTTTTCAATTCAGTTCTCCCCACAAAAGTGATCTCTCCAATATATAGCCATGGGATCAGCAGCCTTTTTGATATAAAGTGTCACTTTTAAATGTGCTTGTCAATCAGAGTTCCACACCAACATTAATGACTCACAAATCAAAATGTAAATCTCTAACAGATCTGTAATGTTATTCCATCAAAAATCAGGACATTGAAATGAAAGCATTCTAGAAGATACACAGCACGGTCTCTCTCTGTCTTCCACGCTGCCATTTTTCATCTGCTGTCTGCAACCAATCAGAGGCAGAGCAGAGTGGGTCACTACCGTAAATATCCTACATAACGTGCCGCGCAACTGCAAATGTCTGAAATGGTAATTTGGCACTTCAACATCAAAAATCAATAAAAAATAAATGTCACACTTGCTACTGTGCGCTGCCGTGCCACTGGTTACCCCTTTGTGTGCCAGAGATGGCACCCGTGCCATAGGTTGCTGACCCCTGATTATAGCCTAATGCAACACTATCATGTTCTTGTTGCACTTTATGCTGGCGATAGGGTTAGAAAACGATGTGCCAAATGCGCCTGTTTGCACATCGCGCAAAAAAAACATTTAAACGCTTGAAAATGCGATTTTACAAGTGGGATTCTATCATATCCAACACGCTTTCAATGTATTTCTCCCCACAAAAGTAATGTCTGGAATATATAGAATATACAATATAACAGAGGCAATCCATCCTCAACACACCTAACGTCATCAACACCTGCACACGCTCGCTCAGTCAGTCCATGCTTTGGACATGAGCCTGATACCTTCTAAACAAGAGGCGCTCTGCGAGCCACACGACACGGTACTTTGGGCTTGGGTCTGTAAGATCTGTGTTCACGCTCACAACGGACAACTGTGTCTATACATACAGCCCTCCAAGTGATGTGTGGATCTGTTCAGGAGTTTACTGCAGGTTTAGAAAGGGCATGCAACATGTTGTCATCAGACAGGGTACAGAATAACAGTCCTCTCACCTTGTGTCTGAAGGTCCAGGTTCTTTACTGAAGTATGGAGGTTGACCTTTAGACCGGTCACTCTTCATAGACACACAGCTGGGTACTGGAGACTCTGCTCTCTGCCTGTGGTGCTGACCTCTGGAAACACAAATGTTTCATACATATCATTAGTTCTAGTAAAGAGTTTTTGATAACATGGCCTTTTGATGAGTGTCCAGGATGCCAGATCTCCTCATTTGTTATATACAAACAATACATGTAGTGGTTTGATATTTAATAATTTAATACATTTAATAATTTTCCTAATTATATATGTATATGAAGTTCTAACGGAAGTTCAGTCAGGAAGACTATAATCTGCACTTTGCTCTTCCTCAGTTCACTCCTTATTTCTCCACCCGTTCAAATCTGCTCACATGCTCAAAATAGCCTGTCAACTTCCAGGCTTCAATTGACCTATCGCTAAGCCACGCCCTGAACGCAGGCGAGCCAATCACAGCGCTTGCAGCTCTACAATACACTCGGACATTCTCAGCTTAGAGCTCCATAGAGAAGCACTAGAAAACGCGAGTTTCCTCTGGTTTTATGCAAACTCCACACAGAAAGGCCCTTTTGACGACCCCACCCGGGCGGTGGCCACTCAAGGACATGTGGACGGGCACGCATTCCTTCAGCGTTCACAGCATCCCAGGTGAGAATCGAACCCAGGACCTTCTAGCTGTGAGGCGACAGCTCTACCACTGAGCCACCATGCCCCCAAATGGGGGTTATGGGGTTTTATACATTTATAAGTTGAAAAAATGGTTAAACGATGGGCATGGGGGTAAATGCAACATTACGAGGTATCCTGGGAGGCCAGGCAATTGATAATATTAAACTAGTAAACGTAGATCCACTCACATCCACAATGCTACTGTTTTGGAGTTAAATCTGCAATCGTGGTGACAGCGAGATGATGAGTTTTCTCCCTCATTTGGCTTCCATGATCCAAAAGGTATCATAAAATCATCTTGGTATTCAGAAAGTCGGCAAAATAAAATGTTGAATTATGCGAGTTTCCAGTCATTACGTTATGCGCGTGGAGTTGGTGAAGAGGTAGAGAGGAGAGGTTGGCCAGCGAGACTAGTGAAGAGGAGGCGCATTGATTGATGTGATTATAACCAGTCAAACCCTAAAACATTGGAATGAATCCCGTTCTCCAAATAAATGTGAGGTAGTCTAAAGAGAAAAGATCCAGGAGGAAAACATGATGTTAAAAGCTGTAAACTATGCTGATCTGCTACACCACCACCCATGCGTGCGTGCCGTTGTCTCGCTATGAAAAACATCTACATTATTTAATGTTTCTTGATTATACAGAGGTACATGAAATAGATTACCAGGCGTCACTCTTCAATTCAGCATATAGGCTATATATCCATGGAGAGGTTACTCTAAAGGCCCACACGCACGGGGAGCGGATCAATCTTGACGTGCGTCATTTGACGCGCGTCAAGATCTTCCCCTATAGCGCACTGCAAGCGTCAGATCTGAAATGTATAGCCTACACCACAGAATGACAGAACCATCACTATTTGGGGGAAATGGCCACTAATTTATATGTAATCAGGCACAATCAGAGGTGTAGTGCTATCTAGAGAAGTGGGGGAACGCACCTATATGGGGAGCACCTGCACCCCCATCCCCCCCCCCCCCCCCCCCGCCGCCGCACACACGCTAACGTTCACGCAGCCTATTCATTAATTAATCGTTCGGGGCGGGCAATCGCTTATATCAACGAATTAAACGAGCAAACTCACGGATTCCTCAAGTGCTGCAAACCACTGTCACTGACACACGACTACCGTAACTTGTGTCCTCTATAAACACTGCAGAAGCCCGTGACATTTGCAGCTCTGAAACTAAAATACGTATATGGGCACAGCAGAGCAGAGTCAGTTATCAACACAAACAGCTAAACAATCTCTCAACCAGCGATCACACAAGTTGCACAAGGCAACTGGCATCTGGCGATGCAAATTGCAATGGGGTGATTAACGCTAACTTTTGATTCAACCCCGTTGAAAAGAAACACGCTTTTAACATTGTTTCTTCATGCTTGTAAACTTACCTTTTTAGCAGCTGGTCCGAAAAATGAAAGGATGTTTGGCTGCCTTTTTCATCTTTACTTGTTATAGTGAGGTACTGGTGGAAAAAAATATATTTTGATGCTGAAAAAGCCAGTATGTTTCAGTATAGCTTTTATTAAACTGAGGTTTCCCCCACGCTGTAGCTAGTTAAGGTGGAATGTTTCCTTTTTCTTCAAGCCACGAGTTGATGCTGTGTGAATCATTCAGCCCACCTTAAATATAGTTAAGGTGGAATGTTTCCTTCTTTCTTCAAGCCGCGAGTTGATGCTGTGTGAATAATTCAGCCCACCTTAAATATAGGACAAACGACAACGTTGTCAAGTTTCACTCGTTTTATTGGCTCGACATGCACACACACTGACAATTGACCGATTAAAAAAAGTTGTTATAGTTTTGAGCCCGGTCATAAGCCTCTCCTAACATTAACTGCGGATTATAACCGTAGAATCAGGTCAGTTACCCTGCTAGACATGACTCAATAAACTGCTTAATCACTTTCTAAACATGGGGAGAAGCTCCGGCGCGGTTTGGAGCACAGTGCTGCTGCCTGGCTTCTGCAGAGGAAAGGTAGGCTACAGAATAGGCTACAATTCTCACCTCTCGATCGAATTATATGTTTTGAATGCATTTATTCCTAGTATTCTTCTCAGAGATCGACTTTGCAGCGGGAAATATCGCCTATTTTGTTCGTCACGTCAATCTGGGCAAGTTTGGGATAGAGGCTGTTGGATCATCCTACCTGTTTCCCGTGCAGAGGGGGAGAGAGAAAAGGCAGCGCTGCAGCGGGAAATGCTGCAATTATGTGCAAATGTATTCTAATCTAATCTCATCATGTCATCCAGGGATAGGCTATGTTTTGCTAGCCGATGTGTTTAGAACATTATTCTCACGTTGAGTCTTGCTAGTGTAGCGTATTTAGCCTGCTGTATTTAAACTGCCGTGGGATTTGAGGAGCACTTATCGAGACAGAGACGAGACGGGGATGGAAGTGGGCAGAGAGGGAGGGGGGGGGAGCAGAGCACTTTGGTCGCTGCTGGAACCTCGTTTGACGCTCCAAAATGGAAACAGGTTGGGAGTACGAGCGTCAAGACAGTTTGACGCGCGTCAGAAAGCTCTTGGTGCTCTTGGTGTTCCCCCGTTTAAAACAATGGGTGGGCTTCCAAACGCTGGGATCTGACGCTCCCTGTGTGTGTGGGCCTTAAGAGTATGTCAATTCTGGATGTGAGTCGTCTGTTATCCCCGCCTGCTGTCTTCCTCCGTTAAAAAGTTTGATTAAAGATTTGCTAAAGCGCACGCACGTATCGCATTTCTTTTTATCGATAGCTTTAAATCAGGGGTGTCAGACTCATATTAGGTAGAGGGCTGGATTTGTTCAACTGAGACCTCATGGGGGCCGGATTTTTTTTTTTACTAAAATCAATTCGACTCATTTACCCATTTACTTCACAAAAGAAACACTGCTTTCCATTTCTCTTGAAACTGCCTGCATTCCGTGTCAACCTTTCTCTTTTTCGACAGCATCTTGTTGATTCCTTTGTTTTTTGGTAGGTAGCCGAATGCGCGATTCAATTCCAGCGTGGCATCATGGCGGCTTTGTTTACACCTGATGACCTACTGACATACTTCCTTGTAGTGCAGGTTAATTAACTTATGAATGAACTCTTAGCTTGCTTATTAGCCACACGTAGTTCATGATAATGGGGTGCGAATTTAATAATAATAATAATTATTATTATTTTTATTTTTATTTTTATTTTTTTAATATTCCAAAACATCTCACGGGCCGGATGAAACCTGCCCGCGGGCCGGATCCGGCCCGCGGGCCGTATCTTTAACATCCCTGCTTTAAATGTTGTAGGCTACTACCATGGCATAGTGAAGTACTTTCTGATGGCTTCTAGACGATATCAGGCCTCAGAAAGTTGTGAAGAGCGTCTTGGGATATAACTTTGACAGTGACGGCTGCCATTTACTCTAGTCAGCCTGCCTTGTGTTTGTCCGAGTTAGGACGGGGGGTGGGGCTTAGCGATAGGTCAATTGAAAATTCAGCTGTTTGCCGCCTGGTCTCTATTACCCAATAGCATAGCATCTCATCACCTCTCACCCCCACACACCTCCATTGTAAGCCTATCACATTGCTTTTCACCCCTCATCGTAAGCCTATCACATGGCTGTTGTGCTATTAAATATGCTTGTTTCTATCCATTCAGCCTCCCAACCTTGCTGCTGACAGTCTCACACCCTCCACCTCTCCTTCTCCACCCAGTCTTCACAGACCCATCAGATTCTTCAGTCTGAAGAGTCTCATCAGTCTCAGAAGGAGAGGCATCACCATCACCAGTATCTAGACTCTACAGGGGGATCTATCTGGCTGCTGCTCATGGCTGATGCAGCTCTATCTCAATATCTCCCTGTGGTGTCTAAGCACCAAAGACTATTAACAATACCTCATTGTCATCATATTTTCTGTAATTCATCATTCATTCACTATTGTAATAAACATTATTTTATCTCTGGTCTCTAGTCTCTCCTGATTGAAATATTTTCATGCTGTCATCTTTCATGTCATCTGTTTTTAATGCATTTTCCTTTTGAATTTTAGAAGTATTCCCACTCATTTGTTTTGAGAAGTTTGTTTTTCCTTCAGATGCTGAGCAATACTGAATAATCACAGTGACATTGAACCAATGCCCCTGCTGGAATCTTTAAAGTTTCCCTTTCTAGAAACTCATATTTTCAGAAATGATTCAAAGTACTTTGGATAAAACACAGAAACAGATCTATAGTTTGCATCATTGTGTTTGACTGCAGTTACTTTGAGCATCTTCATAAGTTGACATGTTGTCATGTAATCAGGTTGTATCAGGTACTGCAGGCTATGGTATGTAAAAAACACGATTTCAGACGGCAGCCCGTCTTTATTGTCACACGAACACTACAACACATGCATGCGGCCACAACACACTCATGTTGATGGTGGCCGGTGAAATATGTCCTCTGCATTTGACGCATCCAGGCTTGTCCTTTCCTCCAGGGGGCAGGCCAGGAGCAGTGGTCGCTATTTCTTTCCAGCGCCCTGGGACCATCATTGGACCATCATTGGACCAACTTCAGATGTTGTCGTCACTGGTCGGATGATGATCTTCTGCATGTTTTTAGTGGGGGTTATGTACGGAGGAACCCCCTGGGGGGTACGGGGAGAACATGCAAACTCCACACAGAAAACATGCAGAAGATCTAGCCATGATATAGACATGGGATCAGCAGCATTTTTGATATAAAGTGTCACTTTCCAATGTGCTTGTCAATCAGAGTGCCACACCAAAATGAATGACTCACAAATCAAAATGTAAATCTCTAACAGATCTGTAATGTTATTCCATCCAAAATCAGGACTTTGAAATAAAAGCATTCTAGAAGATACACAGCATGGTCTCTCTCTGTCTTCCACGCTGCCATTTTTCATCTGCTGTCTGCAACCAATCAGAGGCAGAGTAGAGTGGGTCACTACCGTAAATATCCTAAATAACGTGCCGCACAACTGCAAATGTCTGAAATGGTAATTTGGCACTTCAACATAAAAAAATAAATAAAAAATAAATTGCACACTTACTACTGTGCGCTGCCGTGCCACTGGTTACCCCTTTGCGTGACAGAGGTGCCACCCGTGCAATAGGTTGCTGACCCCTGATATAGCCTAATGCAACACTATAATGTTCTTGTTGCATTTTATTCTGGCCATAGGGTTAGAAAACGATGTGCCAAATGCGCCTGTTTGCACATCGTGCAAAAAAAACTTCAAATAGTGATCACGTTAACATTTAAACGCTTGAAAATGGGATTTTACAAGTGGGATTCAATCATATCCAACCCGCTTTCAATGTATTTCTCCCCACAAAAGTAATGTCTGTAATATATAGAATATACAATATAACAGAAGCAATCCATCCTCAACACACCTAACATCATCAACACCTCCACATGCTCGCTCAGTCAGTCCATGCTTTGGACATGAGCCTGATACCTTCTAAACAAGAGGCGCTCTGCGAGCCACACGGACACGGTACTTTGGGCTTGGGTCTGTAAGATCTGTGTTCACGCTCACAACGGACAACTGTGTCTATACATACAGCCCATCCAAGTGATGTGTGGATCTGTTCAGGAGTTTACTGCAGGTTTAGAAAGGGCATGCAACATGTTGTCATCAGACAGGGTACAGTATAACAGTGCTCTCACCTTGTGTCTGAAGGTCCAGGTTCTTTACTGAAGTCTGGAGGTTGACCTTTAGACCAGTCACTCTTCATAGACACACAGCTGGGTACTGGAGACTCTGCTCTCTGCCTGTGGTGCTGACCTCTGGAAACACAAATGTTTCATACATATCATTAGTTCTAGTAAAGAGTTTTTGATAACATGGCCTTTTGATGAGTGTCCAGGATGCCAGATCTCCTCATTTGTTATATACAAACAATACATGTAGTGGTTTGATATTTAATAATTTAATACATTTAATAATTTTCCTAATTATATATGTATATGAAGTTCTAACGGAAGTTCAGTCAGGAAGACTATAATCTGCACTTTGCTCTTCCTCAGTTCACTCCTTATTTCTCCACCCGTTCAAATCTGCTCACATGCTCAAAATAGCCTGTCAACTTCCAGGCTTCAATTGACCTATCGCTAAGCCACGCCCCGAACGCAGGCGAGCCAATCACAGCGCTTGCAGCTCTACAATACACTCGGACATTCTCAGCTTAGAGCTCCATAGAGAAGCACTAGAAAACGCGAGTTTCCTCTGGTTTTATGCAAACTCCACACAGAAAGGCCCTTTTGACGACCCCACCCGGGCGGTGGCCACTCAAGGACATGTGGACGGGCACGCATTCCTTCAGCGTTCACAGCATCCCAGGTGAGAATCGAACCCAGGACCTTCTAGCTGTGAGGCGACAGCTCTACCACTGAGCCACCATGCCCCCAAATGGGGGTTATGGGGTTTTATACATTTATAAGTTGAAAAAATGGTTAAACGATGGGCATGGGGGTAAATGCAACATTACGAGGTATCCTGGGAGGCCAGGCAATTGATAATATTAAACTAGTAAACGTAGATCCACTCACATCCACAATGCTACTGTTTTGGAGTTAAATCTGCAATCGTGGTGACAGCGAGATGACGAGTCTTCTCCCTCCTTTGGCTTCCATGATCCAAAAGGTATCATAAAATCATCATGGTATTCAGAAAGTCGGCAAAATAAAATGTTGAATTATGCGAGTTTCCAGTCATTACGTTATGCGCGTGGAGTTGGTGAAGAGGTAGAGAGGAGAGGCTGGCCAGCGAGACTAGTGAAGAGGAGGCACATTGATTGATGTGATTATAACCAGTCAAACCCTAAAACGAGGGAATGAATCCCGTTCTCCAAATCAATGTGAGGTAGTCTAAACTAAAGAGAAAAGATCCAGGAGGAAAACATGATGTTAAAAGCTGTAAGCTATGATGCCTCTGCTGATCTGCTACACCACCACCCATGCGTGCGTGCCGTTCTCTTGCTATGAAAAACATCTACATTATTTAAGGTTTCTTGATTATACAGAGGTACATGAAATAGATTACCAGGCGTCACTCTTCAATTCGGCATATAGGCTATTGGCTATATAATCCACGGAGAGGCTACTCTAAAGGCCCACACGCACAGGGAGTAAATCTTGACGCGCGTCATTTGGCGTGCATCAAGATCTTCCCCTATAGCGCACTGCAAGCGTCAGATCTGAAATGTATAGCCTACACCACAGAATGACAGAACCATCACTATTTGGGGGAAATGGCCACTAATTTATATGTAATCAGGCACAATTGACCGATTAAAAAAAGTTGTTATAGTTTTGAGCCCGGTCATAAGCCTCTCCTAACATTAACTGCGGATTATAACCGTAGAATCAGGTCAGTTACCCTGCTAGACATGACTCAATAAACTGCTTAATCACTTTCTAAACATGGGGAGAAGCTCTGGCGCGGTTTGGAGCACAGTAGCTGCTGCCTGGCTACTGCAGAGGAAAGGTAGTCTACAGAATAGGCTACAATTCTCTCCTCTCGATCAAATTATATGTTTTGAATGCATTTATTCGTAGTATTCTTCTCAGAGATCGACTTTGCAGCGGGAAATATCGCCTATTTTGTGTTCGTCACGTCAATCTGGGCAAGCTTGGGATAGAGGCTGTTGGATCATCCTACCTGTTTCCCGTGCAGAGGAGGAGAGAGAAAAGGCAGCGCTGTGGCGGGAAATGCTGCAATTCTGTCCAAATTTATTCTAATCTCATCTCATCATGACATCCAGGGATAGGCTATGTTTTGCTAGCCGATGTGTTTAGAACATTATTGTCACGTTGTAGTCTTGCTAGTGTAGCGTATTTAGCCTGCTGTATTTAAACTGCCGTGGGATTTGAGGAGCACTACTTATCGAGACAGAGACGAGACGGGGATGGAAGTGGGCAGAGAGGGAGGGGGGGAGCAGAGCACTTTGGTCGCTGCTGGAACCTCGTTTGACGCTCCAAAATGGAAACAGGTTGAGAGTACGAGCGTCAAGACAGTTTGACGCGCGTCAGAAAGCTCTTGGTGCTCTTGGTGTTCGGCCGTTTAAAACAATGGGTGGGCTTCCAAACGCTGGGATCTAAAGCTCCCTGTGCGTGTGGGCCTTAAGAGTATGTCAATTCTGGATGTGAGTCGTCTGTTATCCCCGCCTGCTGTCTTCCTCCATTAAAACGTTTGATTAAAGATTCGCTAAAGCGCACGCACGTATCGCATTTCTTTTTATCGATAGCTTTAAATGCTGTAGGCTACTATACCATGGCATAGTGAAGTACTTTCTGATGGCTTCTAGATGATATCAGGGCTCAACAAGTTGTGAAGAGCGTCTTGGGATGTAACTTTGACAGTGACGGCTGCCATTTACTCTAGTCAGCCTGCCTTGTGTTTGTCTGAGTGAGGACGGGGGGTGGGGCTTAGCGATAGGTCAATTGAATAATCAGCTGTTTGCCGCCTGGTCTCTATTATCCAATAGCATAGCATCTCATCATCACCTCTCACCCCCACACACCTCCATTGTAAGCCTATCACATTGCTTTTCACCCCTCATCGTAAGCCTATCACATGGCTGTTGTGCTATTAAATATGCTAGTTTCTATCCATTCAGCCTCCCAACCTTGCTGCTGACAGTCTCACATCATCCACCTCTCCTTCTCCACCCAGTCTTCACAGACCCATCAGATTCTTCACTCTGAAGAGTCTCATCAGCTTCAGAAGGAGAGGCATCACCATCACCACCACCAGTATCTAGACTCTACAGGGGGATCTATCTGGCTGCTGCTCATGGCTGATGCAGCTCTATCTCAGTATCTCCCTGTGGTGTCTAAGCACCAAAGACTTTTAGCAATACCTCATTCTCATCATATTTTCTGTAATTCATCATTCATTCACTATTGTAATAAACATTATTTTATTCATTCTCTGGTTTCTAGTCTCTCCTGATTGAAATATTTTCATGCTGTCATCTGTCATCTGTTTTTAATGCATTTTCCTTTTGAATTTTAGAAATATTCCCACTAATTTGTTTTAAGAAGTTTGTTTTTCCTTCAGATGCTGAGCAATACTGAATAATCACAGTGACATTGAACCAATGCACCTGCTGGAATCTTGAAAGTTTCCCTTTCTCATATTTTCAAAAATGATTCATTCAAAGTACTTTGGATAACACACAGAAACAGATCTATAGTTTGCATCATTGTGTTTGACTGCAATTACTTTGAGCATCTTCATAAGTTGACATGTTGTCATGTAATCAGGTTCTATCAGGTACTGCAGCGCAGGCTATGGTATGTTGTCATGTAATCAGGTTGTATCAGGTACTGCAGGCTATGGTATGTTGTCATGTAATCAGGTTGTATCAGGTACTGCAGGCTATGGTATGTTGTCATGTAATCAGGTTGTCTCAGGTACTGCAGGCTATGTGGTATGTTGTCATGTAATCGGGTTGTATCAGGTACTGCAGGCTATGGTATGTTGTCATGTAATCAGGTTGTATCAGGTACTGCAGGCTATGGTATGTTGTCATGTAATCAGGTTGTATCAGGTACTGCAGGCTTACAGTGTAAGCAGTCTTACTTTGTGTCTGAGGGTTCATGTTCATTACTGGAGTCTCGATGAAGATCTCTCACAGACAGACAGCTGAGTGCTGGAGGCTCTGCCCCACCCTCCTCTTCCTCCACACACACACTCATCTTCTGGACTTCAGTAACACTGTAGACACACACACACACACACACACACACACACACACACACACACACACACACACACACACACACACACACACACACACACACACACACACAGCACAAGGAGCCCAGCCGGCACTTTTAAACATGTCTAATTAAAAACAGACAGTAATAATGCAAAGTAACTTATTACTTTCAAATGAAAGTAGCTCGTAATATAAATACATTCTGAAAGTAACTTGTCCAACACTGACACACACACACACACACACACACACACACACACACACACACACATGCACACACACACACACACACACACACACACACACACACACACACACACACACACACACACAGAACTACCCTGGTAAGTTAGTGTCACCAGTATTTTCGATAAACACGTCTAATTAAAAACAGTGTGTATTAATCTGTGGATCTGCTTTTTTAAATTGAGATCATTGTTATTATCTCATAATTATCAGAATTGTGATGTAATGATCTGAACCAAACAGTGGAGATGTTGATGTGTGCTTGTATTTAACAGAAGGTCAACATGACTCAGCTGTTTAATTTAATCCAGTTTGATGTCTGTCTTGGTCTGAGACTCTGAGAGAAGCTGTCATTAGTTTGTCCACTAATAAATCATTTACATCTCAGACACTTTACTGTAGTTTAACACCTGTACACTTCATTCAACACCCTGCAGCCACTGACCTGATGCCCACACATCACTTTCTATTTTATAAGTGCATTAGTTAGTATTTATTCACTGATTTAGACTATTCTTTATAACTTATATTATTATTATTATTATTATTATTATTATTAATAAATTATAAGTATTGTTTGTCCTTGTGTAGTCTCCCTCACACCCTGCAGCCACTGACCTGATGTCCACACATCACTTTCTATTTTATAAGTGCATTAGTTAGTATTTATTCACTTAGACTATTATTTATAAGTATGTATTAAACATTAGTCCTCATGTTGTCTCCCTCCTTAATGACATGCAGTTTTATTTGAGGTTTATAATTGTAACTAAGCAGTTGTTGGCTCAGTTTGTTTTTCACCTGCACTAAAATACACCAGAATGCAGGATGTCTTTGTAACTAAAAGCTTCCTACAGACCTCCTTAAAAAGTGGCCTGACCTGGGCTAAATGTAAAGAGCCAAAGTCTTACCCCCTTCCTGGTTATAGGCAGACAAACCAAGGGATTTCAACCACGATTTATGTCCCCATCAAATTCGTCAAATGCTTAGAAGCAATGTTGCTCTCGCCCCCGTCTTCCGGTGGCCTGTGCGGCAGTGTTTTCATTCCCCCACAGAAATGCAACAGTAGGCAGTCGCTACTAGTAGCTACGAGTTAGAGAAAACAATAAGAAACACGACCAAACAAAGTGTTTGTTTTGAGCTAACTCTCGTTACTCGTGTCGCCCATGTTTTCTAAACGGAACGCAAGAATTGAGCGGAATGTTTTTTCTGGTGCACAGCACGGTCTTCCGCCCAGAGCCGGAAGACTCGGAGCGAGGTTTTCCATCCACTGGCCCTGTCCTGTCTATGGCCCTGTCAGCCCCACCCTGCCTTTAGAACCTAAAGTCAACAATAACAAACCATAGATTCCCCCTCTTCTATTCACTGTTGAGGAGTCACGTGACTGACAGACAGCACATCTCAGTCTCAGACCAAGACGCCGGAATAAAACTGGATCAATAATAATAACTAGATGGTCTACATTTCCTAACGAAAATGTAATTGTGCTTGCTGTCCTCGCCATGCACCGCCTGGCTTCCAAAGTCCCTGCCCATGGACCTAGGGGGACTAAGTAGTTATGGGGGTGCCTATGTGAGTAAAAGGACTTTGGAGTAGAAGTACTTGGTAGGTGGGGAAGTCAGACTGGTTGTAGCCTACTAGAGAGACACAAAAGGCTAGCCCAATCTCTGCAATCTAAAACTACATTACCTGCAAACTACAGCATCAATAATTACCATGTATTGTAAATGTCTCCAACTGTCTCAAGGAAAATAGGACATGATAACCTCCAGAGAAGTAGTATTCCTTGTAGTGTCATTCATGTTTATGGTTGCGACAACAACTGTTTACAAAACTAGCAGGCTTACCAGAGCTGCAAACACACAAGTGAAAAGCTATCAATGGCTGCATCTAATCAGCCAGTAACTAATGTAGGCTATGTTCCATTATGTTAGTGTAAGAAGTCAAATGTACTGATAATAGTCCCTGGTCACCAAAGTAATGTTACCCTTTTAGTTTTGTTACAGAGTTGCTGATCGGTTGTCATGTGTCCAGTCAGCCAGAGAAGCTGCTTGGGTAGCATGCTAACTAACGCCTAACGCAGTGGTTCTCAACTGGTGTAGCCTCAGGACCCACTATTTTCCTTGTCATGAAGTCGCGACCCAAATTTCAGATTTTTTTTTAAACCACTCAAATTTATTGCACAAAAAATAGCGCATTTATTTAATACACAATGCCTTCATGCACTGTCAAATGAACAAAAAAGTGCAACAGAAGTGCAACTACGGCTAAAAACCAATTGAAATAAGGCAGACTTGAATTACAGGCCTATATGTTTTTAAATTTAAACAAGTCAAACTGGTCATGGTCAGAAAGTCTTATTTGAACTGTATGAAATATGAAATAAAAGGCAGACTTTTCTTGAATCACAGGCAGGCTATATGCTTTTTAGTTAAACTGGTCATAACTTTTAATTAAACTGGGGCCATGCTAATCCAGTTTCAATCATCTGAATTGAACTAAAATTAAATATGAAATGAAAAGGCAGACTTCTCTTGAATTACAGGCAGAGCATATGCTTCAGTTTGTTAAACAAGTGAAACTGGTCAGGCTAATCCAGTTTCAATAATCTGAATTAAAAAAAAAAAAAAAGAAAAAAAAAAAAAAAAAAAAGTACTGTACTGTAAAAGTCCGCGACCCAATCAAAACGGCCCCGCGACGCTACCCACCAGTTGAGAAACGCTGGCCTAACGCTAGCATTAGCTCAATTAGCTTGTTGCAACTAGTCCCAAACATTGATGAACAGTGTGTCCTAACACCAGGGGGACAAGGTGTTTGTTTTGGCTGGCTGAGGTTAGCCTATAAGGCACAGTTGTTGTGGCTAACAGCCTCCATTCACACTAGGCTATTCACACTAGGCTATCTCTTCCATTATGTTTTCAAACCCAGCTGGCTGTATAAAATGAACAACCACAAAGTGGTGACACTTACCCATGGGTTCAGTTCATTTTGTTCATTCATTGTTTTCTGGACATGTTACCATGCTACATTAACACAGCAGGTAACAGAACAGACAGGCCTCCCATGGTTGGCGACAAGTGTATATCATTGTCTCTACCCAAGATGCAACACTGCTCTACCCAACATGCAACGCTGCTGCTCAGAGCTGCTCTTTAGCTCTATTAATCTGGTCAAATCTCACCGGATTCCTGTTTCCAGTACACTTTTAGCATTTGGTTTTTAACAGAGAAGAGTTGGAGCTGCTGAAAACATACAGTATGCAAATGAGAGGGAGACCATGAGTGATATACCCACTGAGATACAAGCATAGGTGTGTCTGTTGTCTGTATAATAGCGTGCGTGCGACAAGTGACAAGGGTAAGTGTAAGTGTCATACAAGAAGGAAGGCTGGCCATAATGAGAATGAATCTGCACTTCCTGCCGCCCTTCAAAATAAAACCATTTAGAAGGGACAGGCACTGAATGCTGCTATAGCGCCCCCTAAAGGCTAAATGACAAAATACTTCTGATATAGGCTCAGAGTACATCCCTCCACACCTGTACCAAGTTTGGTTAGCATCGGACGATTTTTGTGAAATAGGCCCCACCCACAGAAGATTGGAAGTGGATTATATCGCAATGGTGTGTTTTTTTTTTGAACTTCCAAATCAGTGTTGTGCAGGACACTCCCAACATGATGTGTGCGTTGGTTTGGTGAAGATTGGACAAAATTCCAAGGAGAAATGGCAAAAAAACTGTTTTGGACAAAATGCAAAATGGTGGAAAATCTAGTCAGACGCAAATGGGCGTGGCCTAGTTGAGTAGATGCGGGAGGACCCAAGGAATCCAGGGAAAAAAGAATTTTGATGATAAACCCTACGGTTCAAAAGTTATCGAGCAAAAGGTAAGGAGGGCTGTTATAGCGCCACCATATGGTCAATTGGTGCAATTTTTTCGGGGATAGTAAAAGACCCCTCAGTGCACCTCCCTACCAAGTTTCGTAGCTCTAGCTGTTATGGTTTCTGAATGACAGCTAATTTACTGCAAGATTTTGCAAGATTTTTCCAAACCCCATGCAAGTCAATGGGGAAAAAAATGGCGCTTAATGGCGAATTGCGGCCAAACCGCTTTCACAAACCCTTAGCAAAGTCATAGCATACATGTCCTCAATGAGGCGGTCATTTTGAGGTCTGGCATGTCTATGTGGCGCAAAAATTGGGGGAGTTATTAGTGGTAGAAAAAGTGGATAGCAAGAAGAACTAGATGGTCTACATTTCCTAACGAAAATGTAATTGTGCTTGCTGTCCTCGCCATGCACCGCCTGGCTTGCAAGGTCCCTGCCCATGCAATTAGGGGGACTAATGCTGCCTTCCAGACACCTGGGACGTGGGTGTTTCCCAGTGGAAAAGTCCCAGTCCCCACCTTCAACACAATATTTGTGCTATAGGCTCAGAGTACATCCGTCCACACCTGTACCAAGTTTGGTTAGCATCGGACGATCTTTGTGAAATAGGCCCCGCCCACTGAACTTTGGAAGTTGATTATATCGCAACGGTGCATTTTTTTTCAAAAACCACGAAACAGTGTTGTGCAGGACACTCATCACATCGTCACCTTGCTAAACTAATGGCTTAAGTCCTTTAATCCACTTATGCAACATGATTTGACATACAGCGTTATTTGTATGTTAATAGTCATATATTGTCATAACCTTTTGTGTGAAATGATTAAAGGTCCCATATTGTGTAGTTTTCTGCTGTTTTAAACATTTGTCAGGGGTCTTTAAAATAAGGTCATGCATACTGTTTGGCATTTGGAGACAAGTTTTTTTTTTATTGCATTTCTAGCCATTCTAGGTCTGTGCTCATTAAATATGCAGGTTTGGCCACAGAGGCGCCGCTGATTGGCCGATGAGGTGCCCCGCTCTGATTGGCCGCCTAATCTGTCAATCTGGGTAGGTAGAGCACTTAGTGCAGCGCAGATGAAATTTCACGAAATGGCAGCAGTGAGACCGTACGACTTTGAACCTGAAGCTGACTCTGATTCAGAGTCAGCTGTAAAATTGGACAGGCTATCGAATGGCGTCAGTCCCGTGTCTGTAGCTGCTTGTGTGACCTATGGTATCTGCCTCTGCTGAAGTATTTCACAGGATTCGGAAGGATAGAGCATTTGTGGTTTATTCTGAAAGGGAGGGATACACAACAACCACAATCAGCATGGCATGGTGGGTATTGGTATCTCTCTGCTCCAGCTACTGGACCTCTTTGAATTTTAATTGAATGCCCCTGACATAGACATATAATCATGACAATTATATACAGGTCCCTGTTTCCTAAATCCAAATGCTCCGTTTTTACAGGTCTTTTATACAGGATAATATATTTTTAGCTTCACTGCCACCTGCTAGTGGTTACTAAAAATAGCAGGCACGCAACGTGCGTATGTGAACAGCCTTCACAAAAGGAATATTTTTAACACATTTTATCATAAACATACCTGAAAGGGTGGGATACACAACAACCACAATCAGCATGGCATGGTGGGTATTGGTCTCTCTCTGCTCCAGCTACTGTGAAAGGCAAGTTAAACACTTTCAAGAACGGCTCTCAGAGCTAACGCTAATTAGCCTCTTACGTTAGCTCAGAACGCTACGTGACTACTTCCAGTCAGTAAACATAAATGTAGCAGTTCAACTGAAAACAGGTTGCATTGGAAGTACAGGATAATGTCAATTGTTGATTCTGACTGCTTCTACACATAATATGGTGATGCAAACCACATTTATATAGCAATTTAAAGCTGAGAGCACGGAGGACCAAACTCACCCACAGAAGGAAGCCATTGTCTGTGAGTGACCCACAATGCACTGCGTGTACATAGCAAAACACAACATAGGATTTCTGGTAAGCACTTTCATTAGAACATACTAATAAATAGAAATGATGGTTGCTGGTCCCAAATTAAACATGAATTGAACTATAAATATGTTATTTATGCACACTGTTACACTAGCGCGAGATACGGCCAAAAAACGACCAAAATTAATTGTTGCTCCAAATTACACCAAACTTAAACCGAAGCATCTATGCCATGAGAGGGATTCAGGCACAAAGTTTCATGCAGTTTCATTGATTTTCCTAGGAGTTATGATCATCTGATGTTGTAACTACATTTTAAACACTTATGCGGTGCTATGCGCCCTTCTCGTTGACTCCCGAACTTCGACGCTGCATCTACTAGACGTAAAATTAGACGATCTAGCTAACGGTGTCAGTCCAGTGTCTGTAGCTGTTTCCGTTCCCGAGATACAGCCAACAAACGGCCAAAAACACTATAAAACACTGTTTTTTTGATGGGCTCCAAATGACACCAAAATTAAACCGAAGCATCTATGCCATGAGAAGGATTCAGGCACAAAGTTTGATGCAGTTTCATCAATTTTCCTAAGAGTTATGATCTTCTGATGTTGCCGACAACAGATAATACTAACCCAACAACAAATGCTCATAACTCCTAGGAAAATGGATGAAACTGCATGAAACTAGGTGCGTGAATTCATCTCATGATGATGATGCTTCGGTTTAAGTTTGGTGTAATTTGGAGCAATTTTTTTTTTTTTTTTTTTTACTTTTTCAAGGAGGAAGCGCAAAAAAACTGTTTTGGACAAAATTCAAAATGGCAGGAAATCTAGTCAGACGGAAATAGGCGTGGCCTAGATGAGTAGATGCGGAAGGACCCAAGGAATCCAGGGAAAAAAAAGTTTGATGATAGACCCTACGGTTCAAAAGTTATGAACCAAAACATAAAGAGGGCTGTTATAGCACCACCATCTTGTCAAATGGTGCAATTATTTCGTGGATAGTAAAAGACCCCTCTGTGAACCTCCCTAACAAGTTTCATAGCTGTACCTCATATGGTTTCTGAGATACA
The DNA here is from genome assembly GCF_964638095.1 of Poromitra crassiceps. Lineage (NCBI taxonomy): Eukaryota > Metazoa > Chordata > Actinopteri > Beryciformes > Melamphaidae > Poromitra > Poromitra crassiceps. The sequence goes on from NC_139645.1 coordinate 20,747,807, forward strand.
GCTAATTTAATGTTTTTTTTTGTCTATATGATTCTCTGTACCCAGAATGCAACACTCCTGCTCAGAGTTACTGTTAAGCTATATTTATCTGGTGAAATCACACTAGCTTCCTGCTTCCAGTACACTTTTTGCATGTGTTTTTTAACAGAGAAGAGCTGCAGCTGCTCAAAAGATAATATGTAAAATGTATGAGAGTGAGACCATGAGCGATATAACACTTGTAATACATGTATAGGTATGTCTGTTGTCTGTAGAATAGCGTGCGTGCGACAAGTAACAAGTGACAAGTGTCATACAAGAAGGAAGGCTGGCCATAATGAGAATGAATCTGCACTTCCTGCCGCCCTTCAAAATAAAACCATTTAGAAGGGACAGGCACTGAATGCTGCTATAGCGCCCCCTAAAGGCTAAATGACAAAATACTTCTCCTATAGGCTCAGAGTACATCCGTCCACACCTGTACCAAGTCTGGTTAGCATCGGACGATCTTTGTGAAATAGGCCCCACCCACAGAAAGTTGGAAGTGGATTATATCGCAACGGTGCGTTTTTTTTTAAAACTTCCAAATCAGTGTTGTGCAGGACACTCCCAACATGATGTGTGCGTTGGTTTGGTGAAGATTGGACAAAGTTTCAAGGAGAAATGGCAAAAAAACGGTTTTGGACAAAATGCAAAATGGCGGAAAATCTAGTCAGACGGAAATGGGCGTGGCCTAATTGAGTAGATGCGGGAGGACCCAAGGAATCCAGGGAAAAAAGAATTTTGATGATAGACCCTACGGTTCAAAAGTTATCGAGCAAAAGGTAAGGAGGGCTGTTATAGCGCCACCATATGGTCAATTGGTGCAATTTTTTCGGGGATAGTAAAATACCCCTCAGTGCACCTCCCTACCAAGTTTCGTAGCTCTAGCTCTTATGGTTTCTGAATTACACCTAATTTACTGCAAGATTTTGCAAGATTTTTCCAAACCCCATGCAAGTCAATGGGGGAAAAAATGGCGCTTAATGGCGAATTGCGGCCAAACCGCTTTCACAAACCCTTAACAAAGTCATAGCATACATGTCCTCAATGAGCCGGTCATTTTGAGGTCTGGCATGTCTATGTGGCGCAAAAATTGAGGGAGTTATTAGGCGACAAACTTTTTGGTGGATGGAATAAGAATAACTAGAACGGGCTAAATTTGCTGAAGCAAATTTGATTGTGCTTGCCCCCCCGTGATGCTCCGCCCCCCTTGCACCGCCCCTGCCTTAGACCCCGCCCTCCCATCCAGTATCAATACAGCCCCAATCGGCAATGTGTAGCTAGGACGTGTTTAGGCCGTTGCAAGGCTGTATTAACTGGATGCTATGGTGTTTTCGGCTCATCGGTATAGGGCATTCGTAGATCGTTGCTAGGGTGTACTAAGTAGTTGTGGGTGGGAAATGGGCGGGCCTTTGTGAGTACAAGCGGGAGGAGCCAAGGAAACTAGGGCAGAAAGAATTTTGATCGTAGAAGCTATGGTTCCAAACTTACAAACCAAAACGTAAAGAGGGCAGCTATAGCGCCACCGTGAGGTCAATTGGTATAATTTTTTAGGCCAGATTAGAAGAGTACTCTATGAACCTATGTACCCAATTTGGGAACAGTCGCTCTTACAGTTTGTGAGATACAGCTACTGAATGCTGCTATAGCGCCCCCTATAGGCGAAATGACACAATTTTATGTTTATCAGCTCAGAGTACATATGTGCATTGTGCATACCTGGACCAAGTTTGGTTCGGATCGGACAATGTGGTCCGGAGTTATGGTGGTTTTTGTGAAGTAGGCCCCACCCACCCCCGCCCCCTACAGGCCAAATGACACTTTCTTTTCTGAAATCAGCTCAGAAGTGTCAAGTGTCATACAAGAAAGAAGGCTGGCCATAATTCCAATGAATCAGCACTTCCTGCCGCCCTTCAAAATAAACCAATTTAGAAGGTACAGGTACTGAATGCTGCTATAGCGCCCCCTAGAGGCGAAATGACAAAATATTTGTCCTATAGGCTCAGAGTACATCCGTCCACACCTGTACCAAGTTTGGTTAGCATCGGACGATCTTTGTGAAATAGGCCCCACCCACAGAACTTTGGAGGTCGATTATATCGCAACGGTGCGGAATTTCAAAAAAACGCAAAATAAGTTTTGTGCGGGACAGTCCACACACGCTCTGTGATGTGGTTTGGTGAAGATCGGGCAAAATTTGAAGGAGAAATAGCGAAAAAACGCTTTTCGACAAAATTCAAAATGGCGGAAAATCTAGTTAGACGGAAATGGGCGGGGCCTATATCAGCAGATGCGGAATGGCCCAAGGAATCCAGGGAAAAAAGAATTTTGAATGTAGCCCTTACGGTTCAAAAGTTATGGACCAAAACGTAAGGACGGCTGTTATAGCGCCACCATCTGGTCAAATAGTGGAATTTTCCCGCACAGAGTAAAAGGTGACTCTGTAAACCTACCTACAAAGTTTGGTAATAGCAGGTCATACGGTGTCTGAGCTAGAGCTAATTTAATGCCAACGATTTCGAAACCCCATTCAAGTGAATGGGGAAAAAAATTGTACGTTAACGCCAATATCGCGAAAACCGGCGAACGAAACCCTTAGCAATCCAAATGCACACGATTCCTCAATGAGCCGCACGTTTTGATGTCTCCCATGTCTGTGTAGTGTGAAAACTGTAGGAGAAATGGTGAAGCAAACTTTTGGATAGAAGAAAAATAATAAAAAGAACTAGAACGGGCTAAATTTGCTGAAGCAAATTTGATTGTGCTTGCTCCCGCGTGACGCTCCGCCCCCCTTGCACCGCCCCTGCCTTAGACCCCGCCCTCCCATCCAGTATCAATACAGCCCCAATCCGCAATGTGTAGCTAGGACGTGTTTAGGCCGTTGCAAGGGTGTATTAACTGGATGCTATGGTGTTACAGGTACTGAATGCTGCTATAGCACCCCCCTAGAGGCGAAATGACACAATATTTGTCCTATACGCTCAGAGTACATCCGTCCACACCTGTACCAAGTTTGGTTAGCATCGGACGATCTTTGTGAAATAGGCCCCACCCACAGAACTTTGGAGGTCTATTATATCGCAACGGTGCAGAATTTCAAAAAAACGCAAAATAAGTTTTGTGCGGGACAGTCCACACACGCTGTGTGATGTGGTTTGGTGAAGATCGGGCAAAATTTGAAGGAGAAATAGCGAAAAAACGCTTTTCGACAAAATTCAAAATGGCGGAAAATCTAGTTAGACGGAAATGGGCGGGGCCTATATCAGCAGATGCCGAATGACCCAAGGAATCCAGGGAAAAAAGAATTTTGTATGTAGCCCTTACGGTTCAAAAGTTATGGACCAACACATAAGGATGGCTGTTATAGCGCCCCCTAGAGGCGAAATTACACAATATTTGTCCTATAGGCTCAGAGTACATCCGTCCACACCTGTACCAAGTTTGGTTAGCATCGGACGATCTTTGTGAAATAGGCCCCACCCACAGAACTTTGGAGGTCAATTATATCGCAACGGTGCGGAATTTCAAAAAAACGCAAAATAAGTTTTGTGCGGGACAGTCCACACACGCTCTGTGATGTGGTTTGGTGAAGATCGGGCAAAATTTGAAGGAGAAATAGCGAAAAAACGCTTTTCGACAAAATTCAAAATGGCGGAAAATCTAGTTAGACGGAAATGGGCGGGGCCTATATCAGCAGATGCGGAATGGCCCAAGGAATCCAGGGAAAAAAGAATTTTGAATGTAGCCCTTACGGTTAAAAAGTTATGGACCAAAACGTAAGGACGGCTGTTATAGCGCCACCATCTGGTCAAATACTAAAATTTTCCCGCACAGAGTAAAAGGTGACTCTGTAAACCTACCTACAAAGTTTGGTAATAGCAGATCATACGGTGTCTGAGCTAGAGCTAATTTAATGCCAACGATTTCGAAACCCCATTCAAGTGAATGGGAAAAAAAATCGTACGTTAACGCGAATATCGCGAAAACCGGCGAACGAAACCCTTAGCAATCCAAATGCACACGATTCCTCAATGAGCCGCACGTTTTGATGTCTCTCATGTCTGTGTAGTGTGAAAACTGTAGGAGAAATGGCGAACCAAACTTTTGACCAGAAGAAAACAGAATAAAGAAAGATAAAGAAGTATGAGAGATTCTAAGATTGTGCTTGCCTATCTGCAAGCACAATAATAATAAGTATGAGAGATTCTAAGATTGTGCTTGCCTATCTGCAAGCACAATAATAAGTATGAGAGATTCTAAGATTGTGCTTGCCTATCTGCAAGCACAATAATAATTGCTTTTATCTCGGAAACGGAAGGTGCGATCCTGATTCCGGGCCTCGTTCAGCTAATTTTCCACCCCGAGTCCAACGCCGCCATCCGTGAGTCTCTACGAGTTACGGTTGCGGAGATACGTTACTGTAGCGCCCCCCATAGGCAAACAATAGCGCCCCCTACACGCCAAATTACACTTTCTTTTCTGAAATCAGCTCAGAAGTGTCAAGTGTCATACAAGAAGGAAGGCTGGCCATAATTCCAATGAATCAGCACTTCCTGCCGCCCTTCAAAATAAAACAATTTAGAAGGGACAGGTTCTGAATGCTGCTATAGCGCCCCCTAGAGGCGAAATGACACAATATTTGTCCTATAGGCTCAGAGTACATCCTTCCACACCTGGACCAAGTTTGGTTCGCATCGGGCGATCTTTGTGAAATAGGCCCCACCCACAGAACTTTGGAAGTCGATTATATCGCAGCGGTGCGGAGTTTCAAAAATACGCAAAATAAGTTTTGTGCGGGACAGTCCACACACGCTCTGTGATGTGGTTTGGTGAAGATCGGGCAAAATTTGAAGGAGAAATAGCGAAAAAACGCTTTTCGACAAAATTCAAAATGGTGGAAAATCTAGTTAGACGGAAATGGGCGGGGCCTATATCAGCAGATGCGGAATGACCCAAGGAATCCAGGGAAAAAAGAATTTTGAATGTAGCCCTTACGGTTCAAAAGTTATGGACCAAAACGTAAGGACGGCTGTTATAGCGCCACCATCTGGTCAACTAGTGTAATTTTCCTGCACAGAGTAAAAGGTGACTCTGTAAACCTACCTACAAAGTTTGGTAATAGCAGGTCATACGGTGTCTGAGCTAGAGCTAATTTAATGCCAACGATTTCGAAACCCCATTCAAGTGAATGGGGAAAAAAATCGTACGTTAACGCCAATATCGCGAAAACCGGCCAACGAAACCCTTAGCAATCCAAATGCACACGATTCCTCAATGAGCCGCACGTTTTGATGTCTCCCATGTCTGTGTAGTGTGAAAACTGTAGGAGAAATGGTGAAGCAAACTTTTGGATAGAAGAAAAATAATAAAAAGAATAAGTATGAGAGATTCTAAGATTTTGTGCTGTTCGTGGGAAGGCTTCAGCAGTTTTACAGGTCAAAGCATACAACTTGTATCATTCTTTTGGTTTTCAGGTCATACAGATATGTTGGATATCGTCAGTGAGTACATGGTGGATGCATGGCAGGCTGGGGAGAAGGATCCACAGAGTCATTCCATCATGTGCAGTTAACAAAATAAGAAGAGTCTATCCTGAACCAAGTGGAATCTATACAGGGTTTATAGCTTTAGATATTGATGATGCAAAAGTAGATGAAGCATGGAGAGATTGAAAACCTCGTTTCCCTTATGGCATACAGAAAACAATGCACACCCACACAAAACCATTTTCATGCACCAAACCATTTATTCACATCACAAAATAGGCACAGTCGGTAAATATAAAGTAGGCCTACATTAAATACACATTAGCAACACCACACCATTAAAACCACTCAAAATTATAATTGCCAAAAATCAAATAACTTGCACATAGCCTACCATCCTAATAATTGCTCGAACACACAAGTGACACTAGCAAACTAGTCACCAAAACACAACAACAAACTGGACGACTATAGTGCAGCCTATTATTCAGGCATCATGCTGACGTCTTCACTCCAAACAAAAACAAAAAACTTGACGACTGGTAGGCTACAGCCAGTTACTTTCAGCCATCATGCTGATTTGTGAAAAAAAAAGACAGATGGCTCTTTGTCACTAGTGCAGGCGATGATTCACTGCTCCATGTCTTCATCAGTCCCCGCAGCATCTCCTGTGCATCCTGAACCACTGGCTTCCTCACCGTCGTCGATTCGAAGAGCTATGAAAAACACAACATAATCACATCAGATAATACACAAGACTATCACATCACATGGCCGTTCAAAACACACATTGCCTACACACATCTACACAACACATTGTCCATCACTACTTACCATTCAGCTGCTCGGGCACGCTGTCTCTATCTTCCCACGGCACTTCGGAGCACAGAGCATCCAAGCTGGCCTGTAAATCTGCTACTTTTGCCTCTAATGTAGCATTCTTCTGCAGAACTTCTCGGAGCTTCGCTTTCTCCATCCGTAACTGCTTCTGTAACTCTAATTCCCATGTGGCGGCTCTGGTCCCGCGCTCTTCCAACTGGCGAATTGTCGCCAGTAATGTCTGGCGTTGTAGGTCGCTTGCCCGTTGTCTACGTGTGAGCTGGGCCATCACACCTATTCTGATGGCGTCCAGGACTTGGGGCTCCCCATTGCTGACACGCTCGAGCAAATCCTGCTTTGTGTAGCCGGGGTTCCCAAATGCCATCTGTGAATAAATACACACATCACATATTAGTGCACAAGAAATTAATATAACACATATTACTGCGCAATAAATAATCATTCTCTCATTACAACAGGCATTTACAACATATCGCCTATGTGCACCAGGCGTATAGGCAAGTTTCCGCACCTATAGCCCAGCCCAGCGCCAGACTTGTGGGTTTAGCCATCAGCAACACTTACCACGAGATTAAGAAAGACTTGATGAACTGCACGGGTGATGCAAAAACCCATTCTGACGGGAGAAGTCCTTGGCACGGGAGAAGTCGTTGGCAAAGTTGAATCCATGTTGAAATCAGGAGGAGTAGCCTACTATCAAGGATGCGTCACTTCTTGTCAGAATCAAAATACACAAACTCAGGTTCGTTCGTTCGTTAGTTCTTGATCTTGACCTCAGGTACATCACAGACTGGCCTTTTAAAGAGATAGGTGAGCACAAAGAGGGCGTAGCTAGCCTGTGCCCAGCAGACCATTCAATGCGCCAACCTCACATCAGCCAATCAGAGCATAGTCGAGCACAATAGGGATTTCTTCATGTATACACAGTTTAGTCATCACGGCCGACTCCAAGTTGAACATCTAGGCTTAATATGAAACAGACAGTTTAGTTACTTGTTTTTAATAACAAATCTGGCCATGACAATACCAAAAATATATCCAAAAAAACGTCATGACGTAGCAATAGAAAGAAAGTAGAAAAAAAACGATGTGCATGGAGAAGGTCTAAAAACCATCCTGTGGTAGCCTGATCATTTCATAAATACATAACACATTATAGTAGAATTCTTAGCAAACGAAATCTAAATTTCACATCATTTTTTGATTTCCAAATAATTTCCTAACTATTCACTGCAGGTCTGCCGTCTGCGCAAAGGGAACAGCTGAACGCACACCGCTCCTTATTTAATTAATTAATTCGGTTAGGCTTTGCAGACCCCTTAAGATTAAACAATAAAACACAAAAAACAAATCCTATTATCCAACAAATGTATTTTATTATAGCCTAGTGAATGAACTCGTCACACACTTTGTGAACTGAGTTATATTCCCGTTTAATTCAGCCAAAGAACATTGACGGGCCTACATTAAATGTGTCTTTGCATCGAAGAACCTGAAATTAAATAACTTGAAAGATCATCTAATGCCTACCCCACACTACAGGATTTTCTAATCCTTGGAGATTAGAAAAATCTTGAGAGCCCACACACTACAGGACAGAGAGAGCCGATTTTTTAACATTTCAATCTTGGGACACACACACAATCGCGTCTGTTCAAACGCAACCCCACACACTAGAAGATTATGCCGAAGATTCACATTGGAAGCAGGGCTCGACGTTAACTTTTAAAATGCCTATTCAGTGTGCGCACCGGGTGTAGTAGTAGCTAGTAATAATGAAAATAATAATAATAATAATAATAATAATAATAATAATAATAATAATAATAATAATAATAATAATACATTTGTGTCATTTCGTTTTCTAAACAAATCTTATTTTTTGTTTTTATAATGCATTTGCACTGAAAGGATTTGTTTAACTAATATTTGCGCAGACAGCCGCGTCCAGTTGGGGTGTAGGCCTACTGTGCACGGCCACAGGCTACATGCTTTGCAGTATAGCATTAGTTTTCCGTCCCGTTCAAAGACGCACGGGTATTTCACCTCGATGACAATTTCCTCATTCTTTGTTTCTGTGCGGGGCTGCGGGTGGACGCGGACCAGTTTATTTTGTGAAAAACTAATGGAAACGCAGCTACTACTGGCTCTCTGCTCAAGATGCAATCGCCTGTCGGGTTGTAAATATCTAACATGTTAGATATGGCCGATTCTAATGCTTGCACTCATTCACAGTAATTAACTGCTTGTTAAACTATAAATCGCAACTTCATCCAGAGTAGGCTCACTTTCAAATTACTGTGTTGTCATATCCTGCAATGAAACACCTTTATTTGAAGCGAGACTTGCCTATGCTCCTCTAGCACATTCATATTACATGAAGAGAGTAATTTTCTTACAAATGGGCCTGATCTTTTTATTGTAAACATCCACAGTCCACACTCAAGTCTCTGTGAGCAAGCCCTGGGCACAGTGTTCACTCATGATCGTTTCGTACAAATGTGCATGTAAGCCGAGTGCTAATTACATTGCCTGCAGTGCTGGAGGGAGACGACCTGACGCTTCCTGCACATTTTAATGCTAATCATGGCCTTTCAGAAGGAAAACACGGCTGGGTGCAGCTGACGAGTGTTCATTCCGTGTCACGCACTCATCGACTGGTTAATTTACATGGTGATCATCTTGTCTGCCGGCCCCTGGCTGCACCATCTCAATCCTGCCCTAACTCATTCAAATGAAAAAATAACCCCAAAATATAGAAAAGGCATGTAGGCATTATGTCATAACTGCACATTATGTAATAAAATGCCAAAATGTAATAACATCTCACTTTCAATATGTAATAACGCCGCATTATGTAATAAAATGCGCAATATGTAATAAATCGCCTCCACGCAATATGTAATAGCGTTTGACGCATTTTGTAATAAATGTATTACATATTGCGCAGATTATTACATTTATTTGTTTATTTGTTTATTTAAAAAGGATCCCCATTAGCCGCCGCCGAAACGACCGCTAGTCTTCCTGGGGTCCAGACACAATACACATTACGTTACAAGCAATTGTAAACAGTAGACAGTAAAGTGCAGTAGTAAAATACCATATTAAATGCATTACAATACAGGGAAAATCACAAAAAAAACATAGTAAAAATCGATACAAGTAGGATAGAAAAACAACAATAGTTTGGTCAGCTAATTCTATAGGCTGGCCTATTGCGCACACAATTTATCTAAAAGACACTATATTCAAAACATAACATTCCAAGTAGTGTTAAAGTGTTGTCCTGAGCATCAGTGTGTGTTTGCTGGTGTTTGAGAGTGCAGCTGGGATCTTAACTTCCTTTTAAAACCAACCCTCCCATGAATGGAGGAAATATTTCCTGGTAGACAATTCCAGGCCTTTATAGATCTGTATATTACAGTCTTCTTCATATAGTTGGTTTTGGCTCTAGGCAAATTCATTTGTCCCCTACTAGCCCCTCTAGTGGAGTGTGTGTGAGTACTTGAGCTATAAAAAATGCTGCTGAAAAGGAAACCAGGAATTTGTGTATGAATAACTTTGTGAAAATGCAAAAGTAGGATGGATGATAGTCTCTGCTCCACAGTGAGCCATATGAGACGTGTGCATGTCAGCTATGCTAGACCTAGGGGAACACCCAAGGACCAGCCTAGCTGCCTTGTTTTGTGCAACTTGTAATTTATCAATAACACCTTTAGCTGCAGATGACCACACCACAGAGCAGTAGTCAAGATGACACAAAACTAATGAGGAGACAATTTGGCGAAGTGCCGATGATGTTACAAATGAAGCACATTTCCTTGTGATGGCAACAGTAATGATTAAAATTGTAATCTAGAGATAAATATGACCATAATTGGCCATGGCCCTGCACTTTACAAAACACGGACTTTG
>NC_139645.1:20763071-20818071 GCF_964638095.1 Poromitra crassiceps
CACAGTGGTTACGGATTAGAAAGAAGCCGACGCTGGATAAACGGGGCCATGCGGGGTTTTATGGCCGACTTGAACTTCACAAGTGTTCTCCATTCCAACATTAATAGACAACATTTGCTTTCGGATGGAACCCATCTTACACACCAGGGAAATTGTCTCTTCCTGGACAACATTCGCACTGCCTTATCCCTGTCCTTCGACGTATTGTAAATTCCACGTCAAATGACAATATGACTTTGCTGGTAATGCCATTTCAACCACGATTGACCAAATAAAATATATACTATTTTCTGTTGGAGACGGTGTTCTGTGTGGCTTATTTTGGGGTTGTCTTAAGGGGTGTTTAGGATTGCGTTGCTCTGGTTTCATATTATCAGAAAGCCATAGAGCATAGGTTTTCAAAGATACATACACCAAATACATAAAGAAACCCGTTACTGGTGCCGTTGTTGATAGTCACTGGTGAACCGCATCCTGCAAAATTATAGCGCAGACAGGGGCAAATAAAAAATGCTTATTTTCCACATTTCACTCATCAACGAAGCATTTCAATCAAGCTATACAATAAACATGATGTTTTATCCATCTCTCCATCTCAATCCTCTCCCTCTTCCCACGCAGCACACAGACCTATGCCAGGTTTCGACCTGGCCTTGTGTATAGTCAAGTCAGTGTGACTGTATTTATTTTTATTTTTATTTATTTTAAATTGCACTTTATTTTAAATTGACAGAGATCATTTAATGTTATGCTACTGTGTGTGTGTGTGTGTGTGTGTGTGTGTGTGTGTGTGTGTGTGTGTGTGTGTGTGTGTGTGTGTGTGTGTGTGCGCGCGTGCGTGCGTGCGTGCGTGCGTGCATGTGTTTTCCTTGTCATTCTACATTTAATCACATTGTTGCTCTGATTAATATTTCTATTCAAATACATGTCACTCTCGTGTTAGATTGAGTTGAATTAAAGTTCACTGTAAATGTAGCCTGGTAAATGTGAACTCACATTTTATTTCGTCTCACAGAACAAAATGAAATGTGAGTTCACGTGACCGGCTGGTTTACCAGGCTACGGAAAAGGAAGTGACGGTGACAGGAGAGGTGCACTGTACAGGAAGCTGGGGAAAAACGGTAGGGCTGAAAATACTGCAGTTGCAAATCCTGCCGGCTAAGTGGCAGTATTGGCTTGTTTATTGGAGGGGGGGGGGGGGGGGGGGGGGGGGGGGGGGGGCGCGGTCAGGTCGTCACTCAGGCAGGCACCAGAGACAGGTAGAGTTCAGTTCAGTAGTAGGCTACATTTCGTTCAGTATCTTAGGCTACCATGTTTCCTTTACCTGCTGCCTGGCCCTGGCTGGCCTGCTGGCACTGGCACCAGTGACCTCCACCTATACTAAATGAACACCTTTTTCTTTGCTTTTTTTCCATTTGTGCACTTACACTTTAAAAGTTCTCATCTGTAATGGTTCCTACACATTTTCTATTACAAAAACTATTTATTTTCCTGACCTTGATTTTGTTCATATTACCCCTGCTAACTGGCCTCGTTCAGTTACTTTTCCACCCCGAGTCCAACGCCGCCATCCGTGAGTCTCTATGAGTTACGGTTGCAGAGATACGTTGCTGTAGCGCCCCCCATAGGCAAACAATAGCGCCCCCTACAGGCCAAATGACACTTTCTTTTCTGAAATCAGCTCAGAAGTGTCAAGTGTCAATAGAGGAAGGCTGGCCATAATTCCAATGAATCCGCATTTCCTGCCGCCCTTCAAAATAAAACAATTTAGAAGGGACAGGCACTATAGCGCCCCCTAAAGGCGAAATGACAAAATATTTGTGCTATAGGCTCAGAGTACATCTGTCCACACCTGTACCAAGTTTGGTTCGCATCGGACGATCTTTGTGAAATAGGCCCCACCCACAGAACTTTGGAAGTCGATTATATCGCAACGGTGCGGAATTTCAAAAATACGCAAAATAAGTTTTGTGCGGGACAGTCCACACACGCTCTGTGATGTGGTTTGGTGAAGATCGGGCAAAATTTGAAGGAGAAATAGCGAAAAAACGCTTTTGGACAAAATTCAAAATGGCGGAAAATCTAGTTAGACGGAAATGGGCGGGGCCTATATCAGCAGATGCGGAATGACCCAAGGAATCCAGGGAAAAAAGAATTTTGAATGTAGCCCTTACGGTTCAAAAGTTATGGACCAAAACGTAAGGACGGCTGTTATAGCGCCACCTTCTGGTCAAATAGTGGAATTTTCCCGCACAGAGTAAAAGGTGACTCTGTAAACCTACCTACAAAGTTTGGTAATAGCAGGTCATACGGTGTCTGAGCTAGAGCTAATTTAATGCCAACGATTTCGAAACCCCATTCAAGTGAATGGGGAAAAAAATCGTACGTTAACGCCAATATCGCGAAAACCGGCGAACAAAACCCTTAGCAATCCAAATGCACACGATTCCTCAATGAGCCGCACGTTTTGATGTCTTCCATGTCTGTGTAGTGTGAAAACTGTAGGAGAAATGGCGCAGCAAACTTTTGGATAGAAGAAAAATAATAATAACTAGAACGGGCTAAATTTGCTGAAGCAAATTTGATTGTGCTTGCTCCCCCGTGATGCTCCGCCCCCCTTGCACCGCCCCTGCCTTAGACCCCGCCCTCCCATCCACTATCAATACAGCCCCAATCGGCAATGTGTAGCTAGGACGTGTTTAGGCCGTTGCAAGGGTGTATTAACTGGATGCTATGGTGTTTTCGGCTCATCGGTATAGGGCATTCGTAGATCGTTGCTAGGGTGTACTAAGTAGTTGTGGGCGGGAAATGGGCGGGCCTTTGTGAGTACAAGCGGGAGGAGCCAAGGAAACCAGGGCAGAAAGAATTTTGATCGTAGAAGCTATGGTTCCAAACTTACAAACCAAAACGTAAAGAGGGCAGCTATAGCGCCACCGTGAGGTCAATTGGTATAATTTTTCAGGCCAGATTAGAAGAGTACTCTATGAACCTATGTACCCAATTTGGGAACAGTCGCTCTTACAGTTTGTGAGATACAGCTACTGAATGCTGCTATAGCGCCCCCTATAGGCGAAATGACACCATTTTATTTTTATCAGCTCAGAGTACATATGTGCATACCTGGACCAAGTTTGGTTCGGATCGGACAATGTGGTCCAGAGTTATGGCGGTTTTTGTGAAGTAGGCCCCACCCACCCCCGCCCCCTACAGGCCAAATGACACTTTCTTTTCTGAAATCAGCTCAGTGTCAATACAAGAAGGAAGGCTGGCCATAATTCCAATGAATCAGCACTTCCTGCCGCCCTTCAAAATAAACCAATTTAACTGAGCAATGTACCCTTTTTTACATGTCAGTTACAACATCAGATGCTCATAACTCCTAGGAAAATGGCTTAAACTGCATGAAACTTTGTGCGTGAAGACATCTCCCGACATATATACTTCGGTTTAAAATTGGTGCAATTTGGAGCCAAAGCGCCCCTACAGGTCAGTGGCAGCAAGTGACCTGTGGTGAAAATGGACTGATAATAGTCCCTGGTCACCAAAGTAATGTTACCCTTTTAGTTTTGTTACAGAGTTGCTGATCGGTTGTCATGTGTCCAGTCAGCCAGAGAAGCTGCTTGGGTAGCATGCTAACTAATGCCTAATGCTAGCAGTAGCTCAATTAGCTTGTTGCAACTAGTCCCAAACATTGATGAAGAGTGTGTCCTAACGCCAGGGGGACAAGGTGTTTGTTTTGGCTGGCTGAGGTTAGCCTATAAGGCACAGTTGTTGTGGCTAACAGCCTCCATTCACACTAGGCTATTCACACTAGGCTATCTCTTACATTATGTTTTCAAACCCAGCTGGCTGTATATAATGAACAACCACAAAGTGGTGACACTTACCCATGGGTTCAGTTCATTGTTTTCTGGACATGTTTCCATGCTACAGTGACACAGCAGCTAACAGAACAGACAGGCCTCCCATGCCATACATGAACACAACAGGTTTCCTGCAGGCTGTGGCAGGGCTGTGAGGGAGCGGGCTCTGGGCGGCCCTGTGAATTTTTTTATTGGTTGGCGACAAGTGACGTAGAAAATCCAAGGAACTCTGATTCACTCTGATTTGCCCTCTCCTGGGGCTCCCACTTGCACCAGGGAGGGAGAGGAATGACTGTAGTAAGTGATTTCATACTTTTACAAATGGAGGAATGACTGTAAGTGATTTCATACTTTTTTTGTCTACTACATCATTCTCTCTACCCAACATGCAACACTGCTGCTCAGAGTTGCTCTTAACCTCTATTTATCTGGTCAAATCTCACCGGATTCCTGTTTCCAGTACACTTTTAGCATTTGGTTTTTAACAGAGAAGAGCAGGAGCTGCTCAAAACATACGGTATGCAAATTAGAGCGAGACCATGAGTGATATACCCACTGTGATACAAGTATAGGTGTGTCTGTTGTCTGTACAATAGCGTGCGTGCGTCAAGTCAAGTGTCAAGTGTCATACAAGAAGGAAGGCTGGCCATAATTCCAATGAATCAGCACTTCCTGCCGCCCTTCAAAATAAAACAATTTAGAAGGGACAGGTTCTGAATGCTGCTATAGCGCCCCCTAGAGGCGAAATGACAAAATATTTCTCCTATAGGCTCAGAGTACATCCGTCCACACCTGTACCAAGTTTGGTTAGCATCGGACGATCTTTGTGAAATAGGCCCCACCCACAGAACTTTGGAGGTCGTTTATATCGCAACGGTGCGGAATTTCAAAAATACGCAAAATAAGTTTTGTGCGGGACAGTCCACACACGCTCTGTGATGTGGTTTGGTGAAGATCGGGTAAAATTTGAAGGAGAAATAGCGAAAAAACGCTTTTCGACAAAATTCAAAATGGCGGAAAATCTAGTTAGACGGAAATGGGCGGGGCCTATATCAGCAGATGCGGAATGACCCAAGGAATCCAGGGAAAAAAGAATTTTGAATGTAGCCCTTACGGTTCAAAAGTTATGGACCAAAACGTAAGGACGGCTGTTATAGCGCCACCATCTGGTCAAATACTAAAATTTTCCCGCACAGAGTAAAAGGTAACTCTGTAAACCTACCTACAAAGTTTGGTAATAGCAGATCATACGGTGTCTGAGCTAGAGCTAATTTAATGCCAAAGATTTCGAAACCCCATTCAAGTGAATGGGAAAAAAAATCGTACGTTAACGCCAATATCGCGAAAACCGGCGAACGAAACCCTTAGCAATCCAAATGCACACGATTCCTCAATGAGCCGCACGTTTTGATGTCTCCCATGTCTGTGTAGTGTGAAAACTGTAGGAGAAATGGCGAAGCAAACTTTTGGATAGAAGAAAATATAGAGATAGTAAATAAATACTAGAACGGGCTAAATTTGCTGAAGCAAATTTGATTGTGCTTGCTCCCCCGTGACGCTCCGCCCCCTTTGCACCACCCCTGCCTTAGACCCCGGCCTCCCATCCAGTATCAATACAGCCCCAATCGGCAATGTGTAGCTAGGACGTGTTTAGGCCGTTGCAAGGGTGTATTAACTGGATGCTATGGTGTTTTCGGCTCATCGGTATAGGGCATTCGTAGATCGTTGCTAGGGTGTACTAAGTAGTTGTGGGCGGGAAATGGGCGGGCCTTTGTGAGTACAAGCGGGAGGAGCCAAGGAAACCAGGGCAGAAAGAATTTTGATCGTAGAAGCTATGGTTCCAAACTTACAAACCAAAACGTAAAGAGGGCAGCTATAGCGCCACCGTGAGGTCAATTGGTATAATTTTTTAGGCCAGATTAGAAGAGTACTCTATGAACCTATGTACCCAATTTGGGAACAGTCGCTCTTACAGTTTGTGAGATACAGCTACTGAATGCTGCTATAGCGCCCCCTATAGGCGAAATGACACCATTTTATTTTTATCAGCTCAGAGTACATATGTGCATACCTGGACCAAGTTTGGTTCGGATCGGACAATGTGGTCCAGAGTTATGGCGGTTTTTGTGAAGTAGGCCCCACCCACCCCCGCCCCCTACAGGCCAAATGACACTTTCTTTTGTGAAATCAGCTCAGAAGTGTCAAGTGTCATACAAGAAGGAAGGCTGGCCATAATTCCAATGAATCAGCACTTCCTGCCGCCCTTCAAAATAAAACAATTTAGAAGGGACAGGTTCTGAATGCTGCTATAGCGCCCCCTAGAGGCGAAATGACAAAATATTTCTCCTATAGGCTCAGAGTACATCCGTCCACACCTGTACCAAGTTTGGTTAGCATCGGACGATCTTTGTGAAATAGGCCCCACCCACAGAACTTTGGAGGTCGTTTATATCGCAACGGTGCGGAATTTCAAAAATACGCAAAATAAGTTTTGTGCGGGACAGTCCACACACGCTCTGTGATGTGGTTTGGTGAAGATCGGGTAAAATTTGAAGGAGAAATAGCGAAAAAACGCTTTTCGACAAAATTCAAAATGGCGGAAAATCTAGTTAGACGGAAATGGGCGGGGCCTATATCAGCAGATGCGGAATGACCCAAGGAATCCAGGGAAAAAAGAATTTTGAATGTAGCCCTTACGGTTCAAAAGTTATGGACCAAAACGTAAGGACGGCTGTTATAGCGCCACCATCTGGTCAAATACTAAAATTTTCCCGCACAGAGTAAAAGGTAACTCTGTAAACCTACCTACAAAGTTTGGTAATAGCAGATCATACGGTGTCTGAGCTAGAGCTAATTTAATGCCAAAGATTTCGAAACCCCATTCAAGTGAATGGGAAAAAAAATCGTACGTTAACGCCAATATCGCGAAAACCGGCGAACGAAACCCTTAGCAATCCAAATGCACACGATTCCTCAATGAGCCGCACGTTTTGATGTCTCTCATGTCTGTGTAGTGTGAAAACTGTAGGAGAAATGGCGCAGCAAACTTTTGACCAGAAGAAAACAGAATAAAATTAAGTATGAGAGATTCTAAGATTGTGCTTGCCTATCTGCAAGCACAATAACTAGAACGGGCTAAATTTGCTGAAGCAAATTTGATTGTGCTTGCTCCCGCGTGACGCTCCGCCCCCCTTGCACCGCCCCTGCATTAGACCCCGCCCTCCCATCCAGTATCAATACAGCCCCAATCGGCAATGTGTAGCTAGGACGTGTTTAGGCCGTTGCAAGGGTGTATTAACTGGATGCTATGGTGTTACAGGTACTGAATGCTGCTATAGCACCCCCTAGAGGCGAAATGACACAATATTTGTCCTATAGGCTCAGAGTACATCCGTCCACACCTGTACCAAGTTTGGTTAGCATTGGACGATCTTTGTGAAATAGGCCCCACCCACAGAACTTTGGAGGTCGATTATATCGCAACGGTGCGGAATTTCAAAAAAACGCAAAATAAGTTTTGTGCGGGACAGTCCACACACGCTGTGTGATGTGGTTTGGTGAAGATCGGGCAAAATTTGAAGGAGAAATAGCGAAAAAACGCTTTTCGTCAAAATTCAAAATGGCTGAAAATCTAGTTAGACGGAAATGGGCGGGGCCTATATCAGCAGATGCGGAATGACCCAAGGAATCCAGGGAAACAAGAATTTTGAATGTAGCCCTTACGGTTCAAAAGTTATGGACCAACACGTAAGGATGGCTGTTATAGCGCCCCCTAGAGGCGAAATGACACAATATTTGTCCTATAGGCTCAGAGTACATCCGTCCACACCTGTACCAAGTTTGGTTAGCATCGGACGATCTTTGTGAAATAGGCCCCACCCACAGAAATTTGGAGGTCGATTATATCGCAACGGTGCGGAATTTCAAAAAAACGCAAAATAAGTTTTGTGCGGGACAGTCCACACACGCTGTTTGATGTGGTTTGGTGAAGATCGGGCAAAATTTGAAGGAGAAATAGCGAAAAAACACTTTTCGACAAAAATCAAAATGGCGGAAAATCTAGTTAGACGGAAATGGGCGGGGCCTATATCAGCAGATGCGGAATGGCCCAAGGAATCCAGGGAAAAAATAATTTTGAATGTAGCCCTTACGGTTCAAAAGTTATGGACTAAAACGTAAGGATGGCTTTTATAGCGCCACCATCTGGTCAAATAGTGGAATTTCCCCGCACAGAGTAAAAGGTGACTCTGTAAACCTACCTACAAAGTTTGGTAATGGCAGGTGATACGGTGTCTGAGCTAGAGCTAATTTAATGCCAACGATTTCGAAACCCCATTCAAGTGAATGGGGAAAAAAATCGTACGTTAACGCCAATATCGCGAAAACCGGCGAACGAAACCCTTAGCAATCCAAATGCACACGATTCCTCAATGAGCCGCACGTTTTGATGTCTCCCATGTCTGTGTAGTGTGAAAACTGTAGGAGAAATGGCGAAGCAAACTTTTGGATAGAAGAAAATATAGAGATAGTAAATAAATACTAGAACGGGCTAAATTTGCTGAAGCAAATTTGATTGTGCTTGCTCCCCCGTGACGCTCCGCCCCCTTTGCACCACCCCTGCCTTAGACCCCGGCCTCCCATCCAGTATCAATACAGCCCCAATCGGCAATGTGTAGCTAGGACGTGTTTAGGCCGTTGCAAGGGTGTATTAACTGGATGCTATGGTGTTTTCGGCTCATCGGTATAGGGCATTCGTAGATCGTTGCTAGGGTGTACTAAGTAGTTGTGGGCGGGAAATGGGCGGGCCTTTGTGAGTACAAGCGGGAGGAGCCAAGGAAACCAGGGCAGAAAGAATTTTGATCGTAGAAGCTATGGTTCCAAACTTACAAACCAAAACGTAAAGAGGGCAGCTATAGCGCCACCGTGAGGTCAATTGGTATAATTTTTTAGGCCAGATTAGAAGAGTACTCTATGAACCTATGTACCCAATTTGGGAACAGTCGCTCTTACAGTTTGTGAGATACAGCTACTGAATGCTGCTATAGCGCCCCCTATAGGCGAAATGACACCATTTTATTTTTATCAGCTCAGAGTACATATGTGCATACCTGGACCAAGTTTGGTTCGGATCGGACAATGTGGTCCAGAGTTATGGCGGTTTTTGTGAAGTAGGCCCCACCCACCCCCGCCCCCTACAGGCCAAATGACACTTTCTTTTGTGAAATCAGCTCAGAAGTGTCAAGTGTCATACAAGAAGGAAGGCTGGCCATAATTCCAATGAATCAGCACTTCCTGCCGCCCTTCAAAATAAAACAATTTAGAAGGGACAGGTTCTGAATGCTGCTATAGCGCCCCCTAGAGGCGAAATGACAAAATATTTCTCCTATAGGCTCAGAGTACATCCGTCCACACCTGTACCAAGTTTGGTTAGCATCGGACGATCTTTGTGAAATAGGCCCCACCCACAGAACTTTGGAGGTCGTTTATATCGCAACGGTGCGGAATTTCAAAAATACGCAAAATAAGTTTTGTGCGGGACAGTCCACACACGCTCTGTGATGTGGTTTGGTGAAGATCGGGTAAAATTTGAAGGAGAAATAGCGAAAAAACGCTTTTCGACAAAATTCAAAATGGCGGAAAATCTAGTTAGACGGAAATGGGCGGGGCCTATATCAGCAGATGCGGAATGACCCAAGGAATCCAGGGAAAAAAGAATTTTGAATGTAGCCCTTACGGTTCAAAAGTTATGGACCAAAACGTAAGGACGGCTGTTATAGCGCCACCATCTGGTCAAATACTAAAATTTTCCCGCACAGAGTAAAAGGTAACTCTGTAAACCTACCTACAAAGTTTGGTAATAGCAGATCATACGGTGTCTGAGCTAGAGCTAATTTAATGCCAAAGATTTCGAAACCCCATTCAAGTGAATGGGAAAAAAAATCGTACGTTAACGCCAATATCGCGAAAACCGGCGAACGAAACCCTTAGCAATCCAAATGCACACGATTCCTCAATGAGCCGCACGTTTTGATGTCTCTCATGTCTGTGTAGTGTGAAAACTGTAGGAGAAATGGCGCAGCAAACTTTTGACCAGAAGAAAACAGAATAAAATTAAGTATGAGAGATTCTAAGATTGTGCTTGCCTATCTGCAAGCACAATAACTAGAACGGGCTAAATTTGCTGAAGCAAATTTGATTGTGCTTGCTCCCGCGTGACGCTCCGCCCCCCTTGCACCGCCCCTGCATTAGACCCCGCCCTCCCATCCAGTATCAATACAGCCCCAATCGGCAATGTGTAGCTAGGACGTGTTTAGGCCGTTGCAAGGGTGTATTAACTGGATGCTATGGTGTTACAGGTACTGAATGCTGCTATAGCACCCCCTAGAGGCGAAATGACACAATATTTGTCCTATAGGCTCAGAGTACATCCGTCCACACCTGTACCAAGTTTGGTTAGCATTGGACGATCTTTGTGAAATAGGCCCCACCCACAGAACTTTGGAGGTCGATTATATCGCAACGGTGCGGAATTTCAAAAAAACGCAAAATAAGTTTTGTGCGGGACAGTCCACACACGCTGTGTGATGTGGTTTGGTGAAGATCGGGCAAAATTTGAAGGAGAAATAGCGAAAAAACGCTTTTCGTCAAAATTCAAAATGGCTGAAAATCTAGTTAGACGGAAATGGGCGGGGCCTATATCAGCAGATGCGGAATGACCCAAGGAATCCAGGGAAACAAGAATTTTGAATGTAGCCCTTACGGTTCAAAAGTTATGGACCAACACGTAAGGATGGCTGTTATAGCGCCCCCTAGAGGCGAAATGACACAATATTTGTCCTATAGGCTCAGAGTACATCCGTCCACACCTGTACCAAGTTTGGTTAGCATCGGACGATCTTTGTGAAATAGGCCCCACCCACAGAAATTTGGAGGTCGATTATATCGCAACGGTGCGGAATTTCAAAAAAACGCAAAATAAGTTTTGTGCGGGACAGTCCACACACGCTGTTTGATGTGGTTTGGTGAAGATCGGGCAAAATTTGAAGGAGAAATAGCGAAAAAACACTTTTCGACAAAAATCAAAATGGCGGAAAATCTAGTTAGACGGAAATGGGCGGGGCCTATATCAGCAGATGCGGAATGGCCCAAGGAATCCAGGGAAAAAATAATTTTGAATGTAGCCCTTACGGTTCAAAAGTTATGGACTAAAACGTAAGGATGGCTTTTATAGCGCCACCATCTGGTCAAATAGTGGAATTTCCCCGCACAGAGTAAAAGGTGACTCTGTAAACCTACCTACAAAGTTTGGTAATGGCAGGTGATACGGTGTCTGAGCTAGAGCTAATTTAATGCCAACGATTTCGAAACCCCATTCAAGTGAATGGGGAAAAAAATCGTACGTTAACGCCAATATCGCGAAAACCGGCGAACGAAACCCTTAGCAATCCAAATGCACACGATTCCTCAATGAGCCGCACGTTTTGATGTCTCCCATGTCTGTGTAGTGTGAAAACTGTAGGAGAAATGGCGAAGCAAACTTTTGGATAGAAGAAAATATAGAGATAGTAAATAAATACTAGAACGGGCTAAATTTGCTGAAGCAAATTTGATTGTGCTTGCTCCCCCGTGACGCTCCGCCCCCTTTGCACCACCCCTGCCTTAGACCCCGGCCTCCCATCCAGTATCAATACAGCCCCAATCGGCAATGTGTAGCTAGGACGTGTTTAGGCCGTTGCAAGGGTGTATTAACTGGATGCTATGGTGTTTTCGGCTCATCGGTATAGGGCATTCGTAGATCGTTGCTAGGGTGTACTAAGTAGTTGTGGGCGGGAAATGGGCGGGCCTTTGTGAGTACAAGCGGGAGGAGCCAAGGAAACCAGGGCAGAAAGAATTTTGATCGTAGAAGCTATGGTTCCAAACTTACAAACCAAAACGTAAAGAGGGCAGCTATAGCGCCACCGTGAGGTCAATTGGTATAATTTTTTAGGCCAGATTAGAAGAGTACTCTATGAACCTATGTACCCAATTTGGGAACAGTCGCTCTTACAGTTTGTGAGATACAGCTACTGAATGCTGCTATAGCGCCCCCTATAGGCGAAATGACACCATTTTATTTTTATCAGCTCAGAGTACATATGTGCATACCTGGACCAAGTTTGGTTCGGATCGGACAATGTGGTCCAGAGTTATGGCGGTTTTTGTGAAGTAGGCCCCACCCACCCCCGCCCCCTACAGGCCAAATGACACTTTCTTTTGTGAAATCAGCTCAGAAGTGTCAAGTGTCATACAAGAAGGAAGGCTGGCCATAATTCCAATGAATCAGCACTTCCTGCCGCCCTTCAAAATAAAACAATTTAGAAGGGACAGGTTCTGAATGCTGCTATAGCGCCCCCTAGAGGCGAAATGACAAAATATTTCTCCTATAGGCTCAGAGTACATCCGTCCACACCTGTACCAAGTTTGGTTAGCATCGGACGATCTTTGTGAAATAGGCCCCACCCACAGAACTTTGGAGGTCGTTTATATCGCAACGGTGCGGAATTTCAAAAATACGCAAAATAAGTTTTGTGCGGGACAGTCCACACACGCTCTGTGATGTGGTTTGGTGAAGATCGGGTAAAATTTGAAGGAGAAATAGCGAAAAAACGCTTTTCGACAAAATTCAAAATGGCGGAAAATCTAGTTAGACGGAAATGGGCGGGGCCTATATCAGCAGATGCGGAATGACCCAAGGAATCCAGGGAAAAAAGAATTTTGAATGTAGCCCTTACGGTTCAAAAGTTATGGACCAAAACGTAAGGACGGCTGTTATAGCGCCACCATCTGGTCAAATACTAAAATTTTCCCGCACAGAGTAAAAGGTAACTCTGTAAACCTACCTACAAAGTTTGGTAATAGCAGATCATACGGTGTCTGAGCTAGAGCTAATTTAATGCCAAAGATTTCGAAACCCCATTCAAGTGAATGGGAAAAAAAATCGTACGTTAACGCCAATATCGCGAAAACCGGCGAACGAAACCCTTAGCAATCCAAATGCACACGATTCCTCAATGAGCCGCACGTTTTGATGTCTCTCATGTCTGTGTAGTGTGAAAACTGTAGGAGAAATGGCGCAGCAAACTTTTGACCAGAAGAAAACAGAATAAAATTAAGTATGAGAGATTCTAAGATTGTGCTTGCCTATCTGCAAGCACAATAACTAGAACGGGCTAAATTTGCTGAAGCAAATTTGATTGTGCTTGCTCCCGCGTGACGCTCCGCCCCCCTTGCACCGCCCCTGCATTAGACCCCGCCCTCCCATCCAGTATCAATACAGCCCCAATCGGCAATGTGTAGCTAGGACGTGTTTAGGCCGTTGCAAGGGTGTATTAACTGGATGCTATGGTGTTACAGGTACTGAATGCTGCTATAGCACCCCCTAGAGGCGAAATGACACAATATTTGTCCTATAGGCTCAGAGTACATCCGTCCACACCTGTACCAAGTTTGGTTAGCATTGGACGATCTTTGTGAAATAGGCCCCACCCACAGAACTTTGGAGGTCGATTATATCGCAACGGTGCGGAATTTCAAAAAAACGCAAAATAAGTTTTGTGCGGGACAGTCCACACACGCTGTGTGATGTGGTTTGGTGAAGATCGGGCAAAATTTGAAGGAGAAATAGCGAAAAAACGCTTTTCGTCAAAATTCAAAATGGCTGAAAATCTAGTTAGACGGAAATGGGCGGGGCCTATATCAGCAGATGCGGAATGACCCAAGGAATCCAGGGAAACAAGAATTTTGAATGTAGCCCTTACGGTTCAAAAGTTATGGACCAACACGTAAGGATGGCTGTTATAGCGCCCCCTAGAGGCGAAATGACACAATATTTGTCCTATAGGCTCAGAGTACATCCGTCCACACCTGTACCAAGTTTGGTTAGCATCGGACGATCTTTGTGAAATAGGCCCCACCCACAGAAATTTGGAGGTCGATTATATCGCAACGGTGCGGAATTTCAAAAAAACGCAAAATAAGTTTTGTGCGGGACAGTCCACACACGCTGTTTGATGTGGTTTGGTGAAGATCGGGCAAAATTTGAAGGAGAAATAGCGAAAAAACACTTTTCGACAAAAATCAAAATGGCGGAAAATCTAGTTAGACGGAAATGGGCGGGGCCTATATCAGCAGATGCGGAATGGCCCAAGGAATCCAGGGAAAAAATAATTTTGAATGTAGCCCTTACGGTTCAAAAGTTATGGACTAAAACGTAAGGATGGCTTTTATAGCGCCACCATCTGGTCAAATAGTGGAATTTCCCCGCACAGAGTAAAAGGTGACTCTGTAAACCTACCTACAAAGTTTGGTAATGGCAGGTGATACGGTGTCTGAGCTAGAGCTAATTTAATGCCAACGATTTCGAAACCCCATTCAAGTGAATGGGGAAAAAAATCGTACGTTAACGCCAATATCGCGAAAACCGGCGAACGAAACCCTTAGCAATCCAAATGCACACGATTCCTCAATGAGCCGCACGTTTTGATGTCTCCCATGTCTGTGTAGTGTGAAAACTGTAGGAGAAATGGCGAAGCAAACTTTTGGATAGAAGAAAATATAGAGATAGTAAATAAATACTAGAACGGGCTAAATTTGCTGAAGCAAATTTGATTGTGCTTGCTCCCCCGTGACGCTCCGCCCCCTTTGCACCACCCCTGCCTTAGACCCCGGCCTCCCATCCAGTATCAATACAGCCCCAATCGGCAATGTGTAGCTAGGACGTGTTTAGGCCGTTGCAAGGGTGTATTAACTGGATGCTATGGTGTTTTCGGCTCATCGGTATAGGGCATTCGTAGATCGTTGCTAGGGTGTACTAAGTAGTTGTGGGCGGGAAATGGGCGGGCCTTTGTGAGTACAAGCGGGAGGAGCCAAGGAAACCAGGGCAGAAAGAATTTTGATCGTAGAAGCTATGGTTCCAAACTTACAAACCAAAACGTAAAGAGGGCAGCTATAGCGCCACCGTGAGGTCAATTGGTATAATTTTTTAGGCCAGATTAGAAGAGTACTCTATGAACCTATGTACCCAATTTGGGAACAGTCGCTCTTACAGTTTGTGAGATACAGCTACTGAATGCTGCTATAGCGCCCCCTATAGGCGAAATGACACCATTTTATTTTTATCAGCTCAGAGTACATATGTGCATACCTGGACCAAGTTTGGTTCGGATCGGACAATGTGGTCCAGAGTTATGGCGGTTTTTGTGAAGTAGGCCCCACCCACCCCCGCCCCCTACAGGCCAAATGACACTTTCTTTTGTGAAATCAGCTCAGAAGTGTCAAGTGTCATACAAGAAGGAAGGCTGGCCATAATTCCAATGAATCAGCACTTCCTGCCGCCCTTCAAAATAAAACAATTTAGAAGGGACAGGTTCTGAATGCTGCTATAGCGCCCCCTAGAGGCGAAATGACAAAATATTTCTCCTATAGGCTCAGAGTACATCCGTCCACACCTGTACCAAGTTTGGTTAGCATCGGACGATCTTTGTGAAATAGGCCCCACCCACAGAACTTTGGAGGTCGTTTATATCGCAACGGTGCGGAATTTCAAAAATACGCAAAATAAGTTTTGTGCGGGACAGTCCACACACGCTCTGTGATGTGGTTTGGTGAAGATCGGGTAAAATTTGAAGGAGAAATAGCGAAAAAACGCTTTTCGACAAAATTCAAAATGGCGGAAAATCTAGTTAGACGGAAATGGGCGGGGCCTATATCAGCAGATGCGGAATGACCCAAGGAATCCAGGGAAAAAAGAATTTTGAATGTAGCCCTTACGGTTCAAAAGTTATGGACCAAAACGTAAGGACGGCTGTTATAGCGCCACCATCTGGTCAAATACTAAAATTTTCCCGCACAGAGTAAAAGGTAACTCTGTAAACCTACCTACAAAGTTTGGTAATAGCAGATCATACGGTGTCTGAGCTAGAGCTAATTTAATGCCAAAGATTTCGAAACCCCATTCAAGTGAATGGGAAAAAAAATCGTACGTTAACGCCAATATCGCGAAAACCGGCGAACGAAACCCTTAGCAATCCAAATGCACACGATTCCTCAATGAGCCGCACGTTTTGATGTCTCTCATGTCTGTGTAGTGTGAAAACTGTAGGAGAAATGGCGCAGCAAACTTTTGACCAGAAGAAAACAGAATAAAATTAAGTATGAGAGATTCTAAGATTGTGCTTGCCTATCTGCAAGCACAATAACTAGAACGGGCTAAATTTGCTGAAGCAAATTTGATTGTGCTTGCTCCCGCGTGACGCTCCGCCCCCCTTGCACCGCCCCTGCATTAGACCCCGCCCTCCCATCCAGTATCAATACAGCCCCAATCGGCAATGTGTAGCTAGGACGTGTTTAGGCCGTTGCAAGGGTGTATTAACTGGATGCTATGGTGTTACAGGTACTGAATGCTGCTATAGCACCCCCTAGAGGCGAAATGACACAATATTTGTCCTATAGGCTCAGAGTACATCCGTCCACACCTGTACCAAGTTTGGTTAGCATTGGACGATCTTTGTGAAATAGGCCCCACCCACAGAACTTTGGAGGTCGATTATATCGCAACGGTGCGGAATTTCAAAAAAACGCAAAATAAGTTTTGTGCGGGACAGTCCACACACGCTGTGTGATGTGGTTTGGTGAAGATCGGGCAAAATTTGAAGGAGAAATAGCGAAAAAACGCTTTTCGTCAAAATTCAAAATGGCTGAAAATCTAGTTAGACGGAAATGGGCGGGGCCTATATCAGCAGATGCGGAATGACCCAAGGAATCCAGGGAAACAAGAATTTTGAATGTAGCCCTTACGGTTCAAAAGTTATGGACCAACACGTAAGGATGGCTGTTATAGCGCCCCCTAGAGGCGAAATGACACAATATTTGTCCTATAGGCTCAGAGTACATCCGTCCACACCTGTACCAAGTTTGGTTAGCATCGGACGATCTTTGTGAAATAGGCCCCACCCACAGAAATTTGGAGGTCGATTATATCGCAACGGTGCGGAATTTCAAAAAAACGCAAAATAAGTTTTGTGCGGGACAGTCCACACACGCTGTTTGATGTGGTTTGGTGAAGATCGGGCAAAATTTGAAGGAGAAATAGCGAAAAAACACTTTTCGACAAAAATCAAAATGGCGGAAAATCTAGTTAGACGGAAATGGGCGGGGCCTATATCAGCAGATGCGGAATGGCCCAAGGAATCCAGGGAAAAAATAATTTTGAATGTAGCCCTTACGGTTCAAAAGTTATGGACTAAAACGTAAGGATGGCTTTTATAGCGCCACCATCTGGTCAAATAGTGGAATTTCCCCGCACAGAGTAAAAGGTGACTCTGTAAACCTACCTACAAAGTTTGGTAATGGCAGGTGATACGGTGTCTGAGCTAGAGCTAATTTAATGCCAACGATTTCGAAACCCCATTCAAGTGAATGGGGAAAAAAATCGTACGTTAACGCCAATATCGCGAAAACCGGCGAACGAAACCCTTAGCAATCCAAATGCACACGATTCCTCAATGAGCCGCACGTTTTGATGTCTCCCATGTCTGTGTAGTGTGAAAACTGTAGGAGAAATGGCGAAGCAAACTTTTGGATAGAAGAAAATATAGAGATAGTAAATAAATACTAGAACGGGCTAAATTTGCTGAAGCAAATTTGATTGTGCTTGCTCCCCCGTGACGCTCCGCCCCCCTTGCACCGCCCCTGCTTTAGACCGGTTGCAAGGGTGTATTAACTGGTTGCTAGGGTGTGTTTGGCTGATCGCTATAGGGTGTTCGTAGATCGTTGTAAGGGTGTACTAATTAGTTTTGGGGGGGAAATGGAGCGGGAGGAGCCAAGGAAACCAGGGCAGAAATAATTTTGATCGTAGAACCTATGGTTCCAAACTTACAAACCAAAACGTAAAGAGGGCAGCTATAGCGCCACCGTGAGGTCAATTGGTATAATGTTTTAGGCCAGATTAGAAGAGTACTCTATGAACCTATGTACCCAATTTGGGAACAGTCGCTCTTACAGTTTGTGAGATACAGCTACTGAATTCTGCTATAGCGCCCCCTATAGGCGAAATGACACAATTTTATTTTTATCAGCTCAGAGTACATATGTGCATACCTGGACCAAGTTTGGTTCGGATCGGACAATGTGGTCCGGAGTTATGGCGGTTTATGTGAAGTAGGCCCCACCCACCCCCGCCCCCTACAGGCCAAATTACACTTTCTTTTCTGAAATCAGCTCAGAAGTGTCAAGTGTCAATACAAGAAGGAAGGCTGGCCATAATTCCAATGAATCAGCACTTCCTGCCGCCCTTCAAAACAAAACCAATTTAGAAGGTACAGGTACTGAATGCTGCTATATCGCCCCCTAGAGGCGAAATGACACAATATTTGTCCTATAGGCTCAGAGTACATTCGTCCACACCTGTACCAAGTTTGGGTAGCATCGGACGATCTTTGTGAAATAGGCCCCACCCACAGAACTTTGGAGGTCGATTATATCGCAACGGTGCGGAATTTCAAAAAAACGCAAAATAAGTTTTGTGCGGGACAGTCCACACACGCTCTGTGATGTGGTTTGGTGAAGATCGGGCAAAATTTGAAGGAGAAATAGCGAAAAAACGCTTTTCGACAAAATTCAAAATGGCGGAAAATCTAGTTAGACGGAAATGGGCGGGGCCTATATCAGCAGATGCGGAATGACCCAAGGAATCCAGGGAAAAAAGAATTTTGAATGTAGCCCTTACGGTTCAAAAGTTATGGACCAACACGTAAGGATGGCTGTTATAGCGCCCCCTAGAGGCGAAATGACACAATATTTGTCCTATAGGCTCAGAGTACATCCGTCCACACCTGTACCAAGTTTGGTTAGCATCGGACAATCTTTGTGAAATAGGCCCCACCCACAGAAATTTGGAGGTCGATTATATCGCAACGGTGCGGAATTTCAAAAAAACGCAAAATAAGTTTTGTGCGGGACAGTCCACACACGCTGTGTGATGTGGTTTGGTGAAGATCGGGCAAAATTTGAAGGAGAAATAGCGAAAAAACACTTTTCGACAAAATTCAAAATGGCGGAAAATCTAGTTAGACGGAAATGGGCGGGGCCTATATCAGCAGATGCGGAATGACCCAAGGAATCCAGGGAAAAAATAATTTTGAATGTAGCCCTTACGGTTCAAAAGTTATGGACCAAAACGTAAGGACGGCTGTTATAGCGCCACCATCTGGTCAAATACTAAAATTTTCCCGCACAGAGTAAAAGGTGACTCTGTAAACCTACCTACAAAGTTTGGTAATAGCAGGTCATACGGTGTCTGAGCTAG
Source organism: Poromitra crassiceps (assembly GCF_964638095.1). Classification (NCBI taxonomy): domain Eukaryota; kingdom Metazoa; phylum Chordata; class Actinopteri; order Beryciformes; family Melamphaidae; genus Poromitra; species Poromitra crassiceps. The sequence continues at coordinate 20,782,278 of NC_139645.1, forward strand.
AGCTAATTTAATGCCAACGATTTCGAAACCCCATTCAAGTGAATGGGGAAAAAAATCGTACGTTAACGCCAATATCGCGAAAACCGGCGAACGAAACCCTTAGCAATCCAAATGCACACGATTCCTCAATGAGCCGCACGTTTTGATGTCTCCCATGTCTGTGTAGTGTGAAAACTGTAGGAGAAATGGCGAAGCAAACTTTTGACCAGAAGAAAACAGAATAATAAAGAAATAAAAATAAGTATGAGAGATTCTAAGATTGTGCTTGCCTATCTGCAAGCACAATAACTAGAACGGGCTAAATTTGCTGAAGCAAATTTGATTGTGCTTGCTCCCCCGTGACGCTCCGCCCCCTTTGCACCACCCCTGCCTTAGACCCCGGCCTCCCATCCAGTATCAATACAGCCCCAATCGGCAATGTGTAGCTAGGACGTGTTTAGGCCGTTGCAAGGGTGTATTAACTGGATGCTATGGTGTTTTCGGCTCATCGGTATAGGGCATTCGTAGATCGTTGCTAGGGTGTACTAAGTAGTTGTGGGCGGGAAATGGGCGGGCCTTTGTGAGTACAAGCGGGAGGAGCCAAGGAAACCAGGGCAGAAAGAATTTTGATCGTAGAAGCTATGGTTCCAAACTTACAAACCAAAACGTAAAGAGGGCAGCTATAGCGCCACCGTGAGGTCAATTGGTATAATTTTTTAGGCCAGATTAGAAGAGTACTCTATGAACCTATGTACCCAATTTGGGAACAGTCGCTCTTACAGTTTGTGAGATACAGCTACTGAATGCTGCTATAGCGCCCCCTATAGGCGAAATGACACCATTTTATTTTTATCAGCTCAGAGTACATATGTGCATACCTGGACCAAGTTTGGTTCGGATCGGACAATGTGGTCCAGAGTTATGGCGGTTTTTGTGAAGTAGGCCCCACCCACCCCCGCCCCCTACAGGCCAAATGACACTTTCTTTTGTGAAATCAGCTCAGAAGTGTCAAGTGTCATACAAGAAGGAAGGCTGGCCATAATTCCAATGAATCAGCACTTCCTGCCGCCCTTCAAAATAAAACAATTTAGAAGGGACAGGTTCTGAATGCTGCTATAGCGCCCCCTAGAGGCGAAATGACAAAATATTTCTCCTATAGGCTCAGAGTACATCCGTCCACACCTGTACCAAGTTTGGTTAGCATCGGACGATCTTTGTGAAATAGGCCCCACCCACAGAACTTTGGAGGTCGTTTATATCGCAACGGTGCGGAATTTCAAAAATACGCAAAATAAGTTTTGTGCGGGACAGTCCACACACGCTCTGTGATGTGGTTTGGTGAAGATCGGGTAAAATTTGAAGGAGAAATAGCGAAAAAACGCTTTTCGACAAAATTCAAAATGGCGGAAAATCTAGTTAGACGGAAATGGGCGGGGCCTATATCAGCAGATGCGGAATGACCCAAGGAATCCAGGGAAAAAAGAATTTTGAATGTAGCCCTTACGGTTCAAAAGTTATGGACCAAAACGTAAGGACGGCTGTTATAGCGCCACCATCTGGTCAAATACTAAAATTTTCCCGCACAGAGTAAAAGGTAACTCTGTAAACCTACCTACAAAGTTTGGTAATAGCAGATCATACGGTGTCTGAGCTAGAGCTAATTTAATGCCAAAGATTTCGAAACCCCATTCAAGTGAATGGGAAAAAAAATCGTACGTTAACGCCAATATCGCGAAAACCGGCGAACGAAACCCTTAGCAATCCAAATGCACACGATTCCTCAATGAGCCGCACGTTTTGATGTCTCTCATGTCTGTGTAGTGTGAAAACTGTAGGAGAAATGGCGCAGCAAACTTTTGACCAGAAGAAAACAGAATAAAATTAAGTATGAGAGATTCTAAGATTGTGCTTGCCTATCTGCAAGCACAATAACTAGAACGGGCTAAATTTGCTGAAGCAAATTTGATTGTGCTTGCTCCCGCGTGACGCTCCGCCCCCCTTGCACCGCCCCTGCATTAGACCCCGCCCTCCCATCCAGTATCAATACAGCCCCAATCGGCAATGTGTAGCTAGGACGTGTTTAGGCCGTTGCAAGGGTGTATTAACTGGATGCTATGGTGTTACAGGTACTGAATGCTGCTATAGCACCCCCTAGAGGCGAAATGACACAATATTTGTCCTATAGGCTCAGAGTACATCCGTCCACACCTGTACCAAGTTTGGTTAGCATTGGACGATCTTTGTGAAATAGGCCCCACCCACAGAACTTTGGAGGTCGATTATATCGCAACGGTGCGGAATTTCAAAAAAACGCAAAATAAGTTTTGTGCGGGACAGTCCACACACGCTGTGTGATGTGGTTTGGTGAAGATCGGGCAAAATTTGAAGGAGAAATAGCGAAAAAACGCTTTTCGTCAAAATTCAAAATGGCTGAAAATCTAGTTAGACGGAAATGGGCGGGGCCTATATCAGCAGATGCGGAATGACCCAAGGAATCCAGGGAAACAAGAATTTTGAATGTAGCCCTTACGGTTCAAAAGTTATGGACCAACACGTAAGGATGGCTGTTATAGCGCCCCCTAGAGGCGAAATGACACAATATTTGTCCTATAGGCTCAGAGTACATCCGTCCACACCTGTACCAAGTTTGGTTAGCATCGGACGATCTTTGTGAAATAGGCCCCACCCACAGAAATTTGGAGGTCGATTATATCGCAACGGTGCGGAATTTCAAAAAAACGCAAAATAAGTTTTGTGCGGGACAGTCCACACACGCTGTTTGATGTGGTTTGGTGAAGATCGGGCAAAATTTGAAGGAGAAATAGCGAAAAAACACTTTTCGACAAAAATCAAAATGGCGGAAAATCTAGTTAGACGGAAATGGGCGGGGCCTATATCAGCAGATGCGGAATGGCCCAAGGAATCCAGGGAAAAAATAATTTTGAATGTAGCCCTTACGGTTCAAAAGTTATGGACTAAAACGTAAGGATGGCTTTTATAGCGCCACCATCTGGTCAAATAGTGGAATTTCCCCGCACAGAGTAAAAGGTGACTCTGTAAACCTACCTACAAAGTTTGGTAATGGCAGGTGATACGGTGTCTGAGCTAGAGCTAATTTAATGCCAACGATTTCGAAACCCCATTCAAGTGAATGGGGAAAAAAATCGTACGTTAACGCCAATATCGCGAAAACCGGCGAACGAAACCCTTAGCAATCCAAATGCACACGATTCCTCAATGAGCCGCACGTTTTGATGTCTCCCATGTCTGTGTAGTGTGAAAACTGTAGGAGAAATGGCGAAGCAAACTTTTGGATAGAAGAAAATATAGAGATAGTAAATAAATACTAGAACGGGCTAAATTTGCTGAAGCAAATTTGATTGTGCTTGCTCCCCCGTGACGCTCCGCCCCCTTTGCACCACCCCTGCCTTAGACCCCGGCCTCCCATCCAGTATCAATACAGCCCCAATCGGCAATGTGTAGCTAGGACGTGTTTAGGCCGTTGCAAGGGTGTATTAACTGGATGCTATGGTGTTTTCGGCTCATCGGTATAGGGCATTCGTAGATCGTTGCTAGGGTGTACTAAGTAGTTGTGGGCGGGAAATGGGCGGGCCTTTGTGAGTACAAGCGGGAGGAGCCAAGGAAACCAGGGCAGAAAGAATTTTGATCGTAGAAGCTATGGTTCCAAACTTACAAACCAAAACGTAAAGAGGGCAGCTATAGCGCCACCGTGAGGTCAATTGGTATAATTTTTTAGGCCAGATTAGAAGAGTACTCTATGAACCTATGTACCCAATTTGGGAACAGTCGCTCTTACAGTTTGTGAGATACAGCTACTGAATGCTGCTATAGCGCCCCCTATAGGCGAAATGACACCATTTTATTTTTATCAGCTCAGAGTACATATGTGCATACCTGGACCAAGTTTGGTTCGGATCGGACAATGTGGTCCAGAGTTATGGCGGTTTTTGTGAAGTAGGCCCCACCCACCCCCGCCCCCTACAGGCCAAATGACACTTTCTTTTGTGAAATCAGCTCAGAAGTGTCAAGTGTCATACAAGAAGGAAGGCTGGCCATAATTCCAATGAATCAGCACTTCCTGCCGCCCTTCAAAATAAAACAATTTAGAAGGGACAGGTTCTGAATGCTGCTATAGCGCCCCCTAGAGGCGAAATGACAAAATATTTCTCCTATAGGCTCAGAGTACATCCGTCCACACCTGTACCAAGTTTGGTTAGCATCGGACGATCTTTGTGAAATAGGCCCCACCCACAGAACTTTGGAGGTCGTTTATATCGCAACGGTGCGGAATTTCAAAAATACGCAAAATAAGTTTTGTGCGGGACAGTCCACACACGCTCTGTGATGTGGTTTGGTGAAGATCGGGTAAAATTTGAAGGAGAAATAGCGAAAAAACGCTTTTCGACAAAATTCAAAATGGCGGAAAATCTAGTTAGACGGAAATGGGCGGGGCCTATATCAGCAGATGCGGAATGACCCAAGGAATCCAGGGAAAAAAGAATTTTGAATGTAGCCCTTACGGTTCAAAAGTTATGGACCAAAACGTAAGGACGGCTGTTATAGCGCCACCATCTGGTCAAATACTAAAATTTTCCCGCACAGAGTAAAAGGTAACTCTGTAAACCTACCTACAAAGTTTGGTAATAGCAGATCATACGGTGTCTGAGCTAGAGCTAATTTAATGCCAAAGATTTCGAAACCCCATTCAAGTGAATGGGAAAAAAAATCGTACGTTAACGCCAATATCGCGAAAACCGGCGAACGAAACCCTTAGCAATCCAAATGCACACGATTCCTCAATGAGCCGCACGTTTTGATGTCTCTCATGTCTGTGTAGTGTGAAAACTGTAGGAGAAATGGCGCAGCAAACTTTTGACCAGAAGAAAACAGAATAAAATTAAGTATGAGAGATTCTAAGATTGTGCTTGCCTATCTGCAAGCACAATAACTAGAACGGGCTAAATTTGCTGAAGCAAATTTGATTGTGCTTGCTCCCGCGTGACGCTCCGCCCCCCTTGCACCGCCCCTGCATTAGACCCCGCCCTCCCATCCAGTATCAATACAGCCCCAATCGGCAATGTGTAGCTAGGACGTGTTTAGGCCGTTGCAAGGGTGTATTAACTGGATGCTATGGTGTTACAGGTACTGAATGCTGCTATAGCACCCCCTAGAGGCGAAATGACACAATATTTGTCCTATAGGCTCAGAGTACATCCGTCCACACCTGTACCAAGTTTGGTTAGCATTGGACGATCTTTGTGAAATAGGCCCCACCCACAGAACTTTGGAGGTCGATTATATCGCAACGGTGCGGAATTTCAAAAAAACGCAAAATAAGTTTTGTGCGGGACAGTCCACACACGCTGTGTGATGTGGTTTGGTGAAGATCGGGCAAAATTTGAAGGAGAAATAGCGAAAAAACGCTTTTCGTCAAAATTCAAAATGGCTGAAAATCTAGTTAGACGGAAATGGGCGGGGCCTATATCAGCAGATGCGGAATGACCCAAGGAATCCAGGGAAACAAGAATTTTGAATGTAGCCCTTACGGTTCAAAAGTTATGGACCAACACGTAAGGATGGCTGTTATAGCGCCCCCTAGAGGCGAAATGACACAATATTTGTCCTATAGGCTCAGAGTACATCCGTCCACACCTGTACCAAGTTTGGTTAGCATCGGACGATCTTTGTGAAATAGGCCCCACCCACAGAAATTTGGAGGTCGATTATATCGCAACGGTGCGGAATTTCAAAAAAACGCAAAATAAGTTTTGTGCGGGACAGTCCACACACGCTGTTTGATGTGGTTTGGTGAAGATCGGGCAAAATTTGAAGGAGAAATAGCGAAAAAACACTTTTCGACAAAAATCAAAATGGCGGAAAATCTAGTTAGACGGAAATGGGCGGGGCCTATATCAGCAGATGCGGAATGGCCCAAGGAATCCAGGGAAAAAATAATTTTGAATGTAGCCCTTACGGTTCAAAAGTTATGGACTAAAACGTAAGGATGGCTTTTATAGCGCCACCATCTGGTCAAATAGTGGAATTTCCCCGCACAGAGTAAAAGGTGACTCTGTAAACCTACCTACAAAGTTTGGTAATGGCAGGTGATACGGTGTCTGAGCTAGAGCTAATTTAATGCCAACGATTTCGAAACCCCATTCAAGTGAATGGGGAAAAAAATCGTACGTTAACGCCAATATCGCGAAAACCGGCGAACGAAACCCTTAGCAATCCAAATGCACACGATTCCTCAATGAGCCGCACGTTTTGATGTCTCCCATGTCTGTGTAGTGTGAAAACTGTAGGAGAAATGGCGAAGCAAACTTTTGGATAGAAGAAAATATAGAGATAGTAAATAAATACTAGAACGGGCTAAATTTGCTGAAGCAAATTTGATTGTGCTTGCTCCCCCGTGACGCTCCGCCCCCTTTGCACCACCCCTGCCTTAGACCCCGGCCTCCCATCCAGTATCAATACAGCCCCAATCGGCAATGTGTAGCTAGGACGTGTTTAGGCCGTTGCAAGGGTGTATTAACTGGATGCTATGGTGTTTTCGGCTCATCGGTATAGGGCATTCGTAGATCGTTGCTAGGGTGTACTAAGTAGTTGTGGGCGGGAAATGGGCGGGCCTTTGTGAGTACAAGCGGGAGGAGCCAAGGAAACCAGGGCAGAAAGAATTTTGATCGTAGAAGCTATGGTTCCAAACTTACAAACCAAAACGTAAAGAGGGCAGCTATAGCGCCACCGTGAGGTCAATTGGTATAATTTTTTAGGCCAGATTAGAAGAGTACTCTATGAACCTATGTACCCAATTTGGGAACAGTCGCTCTTACAGTTTGTGAGATACAGCTACTGAATGCTGCTATAGCGCCCCCTATAGGCGAAATGACACCATTTTATTTTTATCAGCTCAGAGTACATATGTGCATACCTGGACCAAGTTTGGTTCGGATCGGACAATGTGGTCCAGAGTTATGGCGGTTTTTGTGAAGTAGGCCCCACCCACCCCCGCCCCCTACAGGCCAAATGACACTTTCTTTTGTGAAATCAGCTCAGAAGTGTCAAGTGTCATACAAGAAGGAAGGCTGGCCATAATTCCAATGAATCAGCACTTCCTGCCGCCCTTCAAAATAAAACAATTTAGAAGGGACAGGTTCTGAATGCTGCTATAGCGCCCCCTAGAGGCGAAATGACAAAATATTTCTCCTATAGGCTCAGAGTACATCCGTCCACACCTGTACCAAGTTTGGTTAGCATCGGACGATCTTTGTGAAATAGGCCCCACCCACAGAACTTTGGAGGTCGTTTATATCGCAACGGTGCGGAATTTCAAAAATACGCAAAATAAGTTTTGTGCGGGACAGTCCACACACGCTCTGTGATGTGGTTTGGTGAAGATCGGGTAAAATTTGAAGGAGAAATAGCGAAAAAACGCTTTTCGACAAAATTCAAAATGGCGGAAAATCTAGTTAGACGGAAATGGGCGGGGCCTATATCAGCAGATGCGGAATGACCCAAGGAATCCAGGGAAAAAAGAATTTTGAATGTAGCCCTTACGGTTCAAAAGTTATGGACCAAAACGTAAGGACGGCTGTTATAGCGCCACCATCTGGTCAAATACTAAAATTTTCCCGCACAGAGTAAAAGGTAACTCTGTAAACCTACCTACAAAGTTTGGTAATAGCAGATCATACGGTGTCTGAGCTAGAGCTAATTTAATGCCAAAGATTTCGAAACCCCATTCAAGTGAATGGGAAAAAAAATCGTACGTTAACGCCAATATCGCGAAAACCGGCGAACGAAACCCTTAGCAATCCAAATGCACACGATTCCTCAATGAGCCGCACGTTTTGATGTCTCTCATGTCTGTGTAGTGTGAAAACTGTAGGAGAAATGGCGCAGCAAACTTTTGACCAGAAGAAAACAGAATAAAATTAAGTATGAGAGATTCTAAGATTGTGCTTGCCTATCTGCAAGCACAATAACTAGAACGGGCTAAATTTGCTGAAGCAAATTTGATTGTGCTTGCTCCCGCGTGACGCTCCGCCCCCCTTGCACCGCCCCTGCATTAGACCCCGCCCTCCCATCCAGTATCAATACAGCCCCAATCGGCAATGTGTAGCTAGGACGTGTTTAGGCCGTTGCAAGGGTGTATTAACTGGATGCTATGGTGTTACAGGTACTGAATGCTGCTATAGCACCCCCTAGAGGCGAAATGACACAATATTTGTCCTATAGGCTCAGAGTACATCCGTCCACACCTGTACCAAGTTTGGTTAGCATTGGACGATCTTTGTGAAATAGGCCCCACCCACAGAACTTTGGAGGTCGATTATATCGCAACGGTGCGGAATTTCAAAAAAACGCAAAATAAGTTTTGTGCGGGACAGTCCACACACGCTGTGTGATGTGGTTTGGTGAAGATCGGGCAAAATTTGAAGGAGAAATAGCGAAAAAACGCTTTTCGTCAAAATTCAAAATGGCTGAAAATCTAGTTAGACGGAAATGGGCGGGGCCTATATCAGCAGATGCGGAATGACCCAAGGAATCCAGGGAAACAAGAATTTTGAATGTAGCCCTTACGGTTCAAAAGTTATGGACCAACACGTAAGGATGGCTGTTATAGCGCCCCCTAGAGGCGAAATGACACAATATTTGTCCTATAGGCTCAGAGTACATCCGTCCACACCTGTACCAAGTTTGGTTAGCATCGGACGATCTTTGTGAAATAGGCCCCACCCACAGAAATTTGGAGGTCGATTATATCGCAACGGTGCGGAATTTCAAAAAAACGCAAAATAAGTTTTGTGCGGGACAGTCCACACACGCTGTTTGATGTGGTTTGGTGAAGATCGGGCAAAATTTGAAGGAGAAATAGCGAAAAAACACTTTTCGACAAAAATCAAAATGGCGGAAAATCTAGTTAGACGGAAATGGGCGGGGCCTATATCAGCAGATGCGGAATGGCCCAAGGAATCCAGGGAAAAAATAATTTTGAATGTAGCCCTTACGGTTCAAAAGTTATGGACTAAAACGTAAGGATGGCTTTTATAGCGCCACCATCTGGTCAAATAGTGGAATTTCCCCGCACAGAGTAAAAGGTGACTCTGTAAACCTACCTACAAAGTTTGGTAATGGCAGGTGATACGGTGTCTGAGCTAGAGCTAATTTAATGCCAACGATTTCGAAACCCCATTCAAGTGAATGGGGAAAAAAATCGTACGTTAACGCCAATATCGCGAAAACCGGCGAACGAAACCCTTAGCAATCCAAATGCACACGATTCCTCAATGAGCCGCACGTTTTGATGTCTCCCATGTCTGTGTAGTGTGAAAACTGTAGGAGAAATGGCGAAGCAAACTTTTGGATAGAAGAAAATATAGAGATAGTAAATAAATACTAGAACGGGCTAAATTTGCTGAAGCAAATTTGATTGTGCTTGCTCCCCCGTGACGCTCCGCCCCCTTTGCACCACCCCTGCCTTAGACCCCGGCCTCCCATCCAGTATCAATACAGCCCCAATCGGCAATGTGTAGCTAGGACGTGTTTAGGCCGTTGCAAGGGTGTATTAACTGGATGCTATGGTGTTTTCGGCTCATCGGTATAGGGCATTCGTAGATCGTTGCTAGGGTGTACTAAGTAGTTGTGGGCGGGAAATGGGCGGGCCTTTGTGAGTACAAGCGGGAGGAGCCAAGGAAACCAGGGCAGAAAGAATTTTGATCGTAGAAGCTATGGTTCCAAACTTACAAACCAAAACGTAAAGAGGGCAGCTATAGCGCCACCGTGAGGTCAATTGGTATAATTTTTTAGGCCAGATTAGAAGAGTACTCTATGAACCTATGTACCCAATTTGGGAACAGTCGCTCTTACAGTTTGTGAGATACAGCTACTGAATGCTGCTATAGCGCCCCCTATAGGCGAAATGACACCATTTTATTTTTATCAGCTCAGAGTACATATGTGCATACCTGGACCAAGTTTGGTTCGGATCGGACAATGTGGTCCAGAGTTATGGCGGTTTTTGTGAAGTAGGCCCCACCCACCCCCGCCCCCTACAGGCCAAATGACACTTTCTTTTGTGAAATCAGCTCAGAAGTGTCAAGTGTCATACAAGAAGGAAGGCTGGCCATAATTCCAATGAATCAGCACTTCCTGCCGCCCTTCAAAATAAAACAATTTAGAAGGGACAGGTTCTGAATGCTGCTATAGCGCCCCCTAGAGGCGAAATGACAAAATATTTCTCCTATAGGCTCAGAGTACATCCGTCCACACCTGTACCAAGTTTGGTTAGCATCGGACGATCTTTGTGAAATAGGCCCCACCCACAGAACTTTGGAGGTCGTTTATATCGCAACGGTGCGGAATTTCAAAAATACGCAAAATAAGTTTTGTGCGGGACAGTCCACACACGCTCTGTGATGTGGTTTGGTGAAGATCGGGTAAAATTTGAAGGAGAAATAGCGAAAAAACGCTTTTCGACAAAATTCAAAATGGCGGAAAATCTAGTTAGACGGAAATGGGCGGGGCCTATATCAGCAGATGCGGAATGACCCAAGGAATCCAGGGAAAAAAGAATTTTGAATGTAGCCCTTACGGTTCAAAAGTTATGGACCAAAACGTAAGGACGGCTGTTATAGCGCCACCATCTGGTCAAATACTAAAATTTTCCCGCACAGAGTAAAAGGTAACTCTGTAAACCTACCTACAAAGTTTGGTAATAGCAGATCATACGGTGTCTGAGCTAGAGCTAATTTAATGCCAAAGATTTCGAAACCCCATTCAAGTGAATGGGAAAAAAAATCGTACGTTAACGCCAATATCGCGAAAACCGGCGAACGAAACCCTTAGCAATCCAAATGCACACGATTCCTCAATGAGCCGCACGTTTTGATGTCTCTCATGTCTGTGTAGTGTGAAAACTGTAGGAGAAATGGCGCAGCAAACTTTTGACCAGAAGAAAACAGAATAAAATTAAGTATGAGAGATTCTAAGATTGTGCTTGCCTATCTGCAAGCACAATAACTAGAACGGGCTAAATTTGCTGAAGCAAATTTGATTGTGCTTGCTCCCGCGTGACGCTCCGCCCCCCTTGCACCGCCCCTGCATTAGACCCCGCCCTCCCATCCAGTATCAATACAGCCCCAATCGGCAATGTGTAGCTAGGACGTGTTTAGGCCGTTGCAAGGGTGTATTAACTGGATGCTATGGTGTTACAGGTACTGAATGCTGCTATAGCACCCCCTAGAGGCGAAATGACACAATATTTGTCCTATAGGCTCAGAGTACATCCGTCCACACCTGTACCAAGTTTGGTTAGCATTGGACGATCTTTGTGAAATAGGCCCCACCCACAGAACTTTGGAGGTCGATTATATCGCAACGGTGCGGAATTTCAAAAAAACGCAAAATAAGTTTTGTGCGGGACAGTCCACACACGCTGTGTGATGTGGTTTGGTGAAGATCGGGCAAAATTTGAAGGAGAAATAGCGAAAAAACGCTTTTCGTCAAAATTCAAAATGGCTGAAAATCTAGTTAGACGGAAATGGGCGGGGCCTATATCAGCAGATGCGGAATGACCCAAGGAATCCAGGGAAACAAGAATTTTGAATGTAGCCCTTACGGTTCAAAAGTTATGGACCAACACGTAAGGATGGCTGTTATAGCGCCCCCTAGAGGCGAAATGACACAATATTTGTCCTATAGGCTCAGAGTACATCCGTCCACACCTGTACCAAGTTTGGTTAGCATCGGACGATCTTTGTGAAATAGGCCCCACCCACAGAAATTTGGAGGTCGATTATATCGCAACGGTGCGGAATTTCAAAAAAACGCAAAATAAGTTTTGTGCGGGACAGTCCACACACGCTGTTTGATGTGGTTTGGTGAAGATCGGGCAAAATTTGAAGGAGAAATAGCGAAAAAACACTTTTCGACAAAAATCAAAATGGCGGAAAATCTAGTTAGACGGAAATGGGCGGGGCCTATATCAGCAGATGCGGAATGGCCCAAGGAATCCAGGGAAAAAATAATTTTGAATGTAGCCCTTACGGTTCAAAAGTTATGGACTAAAACGTAAGGATGGCTTTTATAGCGCCACCATCTGGTCAAATAGTGGAATTTCCCCGCACAGAGTAAAAGGTGACTCTGTAAACCTACCTACAAAGTTTGGTAATGGCAGGTGATACGGTGTCTGAGCTAGAGCTAATTTAATGCCAACGATTTCGAAACCCCATTCAAGTGAATGGGGAAAAAAATCGTACGTTAACGCCAATATCGCGAAAACCGGCGAACGAAACCCTTAGCAATCCAAATGCACACGATTCCTCAATGAGCCGCACGTTTTGATGTCTCCCATGTCTGTGTAGTGTGAAAACTGTAGGAGAAATGGCGAAGCAAACTTTTGGATAGAAGAAAATATAGAGATAGTAAATAAATACTAGAACGGGCTAAATTTGCTGAAGCAAATTTGATTGTGCTTGCTCCCCCGTGACGCTCCGCCCCCTTTGCACCACCCCTGCCTTAGACCCCGGCCTCCCATCCAGTATCAATACAGCCCCAATCGGCAATGTGTAGCTAGGACGTGTTTAGGCCGTTGCAAGGGTGTATTAACTGGATGCTATGGTGTTTTCGGCTCATCGGTATAGGGCATTCGTAGATCGTTGCTAGGGTGTACTAAGTAGTTGTGGGCGGGAAATGGGCGGGCCTTTGTGAGTACAAGCGGGAGGAGCCAAGGAAACCAGGGCAGAAAGAATTTTGATCGTAGAAGCTATGGTTCCAAACTTACAAACCAAAACGTAAAGAGGGCAGCTATAGCGCCACCGTGAGGTCAATTGGTATAATTTTTTAGGCCAGATTAGAAGAGTACTCTATGAACCTATGTACCCAATTTGGGAACAGTCGCTCTTACAGTTTGTGAGATACAGCTACTGAATGCTGCTATAGCGCCCCCTATAGGCGAAATGACACCATTTTATTTTTATCAGCTCAGAGTACATATGTGCATACCTGGACCAAGTTTGGTTCGGATCGGACAATGTGGTCCAGAGTTATGGCGGTTTTTGTGAAGTAGGCCCCACCCACCCCCGCCCCCTACAGGCCAAATGACACTTTCTTTTGTGAAATCAGCTCAGAAGTGTCAAGTGTCATACAAGAAGGAAGGCTGGCCATAATTCCAATGAATCAGCACTTCCTGCCGCCCTTCAAAATAAAACAATTTAGAAGGGACAGGTTCTGAATGCTGCTATAGCGCCCCCTAGAGGCGAAATGACAAAATATTTCTCCTATAGGCTCAGAGTACATCCGTCCACACCTGTACCAAGTTTGGTTAGCATCGGACGATCTTTGTGAAATAGGCCCCACCCACAGAACTTTGGAGGTCGTTTATATCGCAACGGTGCGGAATTTCAAAAATACGCAAAATAAGTTTTGTGCGGGACAGTCCACACACGCTCTGTGATGTGGTTTGGTGAAGATCGGGTAAAATTTGAAGGAGAAATAGCGAAAAAACGCTTTTCGACAAAATTCAAAATGGCGGAAAATCTAGTTAGACGGAAATGGGCGGGGCCTATATCAGCAGATGCGGAATGACCCAAGGAATCCAGGGAAAAAAGAATTTTGAATGTAGCCCTTACGGTTCAAAAGTTATGGACCAAAACGTAAGGACGGCTGTTATAGCGCCACCATCTGGTCAAATACTAAAATTTTCCCGCACAGAGTAAAAGGTAACTCTGTAAACCTACCTACAAAGTTTGGTAATAGCAGATCATACGGTGTCTGAGCTAGAGCTAATTTAATGCCAAAGATTTCGAAACCCCATTCAAGTGAATGGGAAAAAAAATCGTACGTTAACGCCAATATCGCGAAAACCGGCGAACGAAACCCTTAGCAATCCAAATGCACACGATTCCTCAATGAGCCGCACGTTTTGATGTCTCTCATGTCTGTGTAGTGTGAAAACTGTAGGAGAAATGGCGCAGCAAACTTTTGACCAGAAGAAAACAGAATAAAATTAAGTATGAGAGATTCTAAGATTGTGCTTGCCTATCTGCAAGCACAATAACTAGAACGGGCTAAATTTGCTGAAGCAAATTTGATTGTGCTTGCTCCCGCGTGACGCTCCGCCCCCCTTGCACCGCCCCTGCATTAGACCCCGCCCTCCCATCCAGTATCAATACAGCCCCAATCGGCAATGTGTAGCTAGGACGTGTTTAGGCCGTTGCAAGGGTGTATTAACTGGATGCTATGGTGTTACAGGTACTGAATGCTGCTATAGCACCCCCTAGAGGCGAAATGACACAATATTTGTCCTATAGGCTCAGAGTACATCCGTCCACACCTGTACCAAGTTTGGTTAGCATTGGACGATCTTTGTGAAATAGGCCCCACCCACAGAACTTTGGAGGTCGATTATATCGCAACGGTGCGGAATTTCAAAAAAACGCAAAATAAGTTTTGTGCGGGACAGTCCACACACGCTGTGTGATGTGGTTTGGTGAAGATCGGGCAAAATTTGAAGGAGAAATAGCGAAAAAACGCTTTTCGTCAAAATTCAAAATGGCTGAAAATCTAGTTAGACGGAAATGGGCGGGGCCTATATCAGCAGATGCGGAATGACCCAAGGAATCCAGGGAAACAAGAATTTTGAATGTAGCCCTTACGGTTCAAAAGTTATGGACCAACACGTAAGGATGGCTGTTATAGCGCCCCCTAGAGGCGAAATGACACAATATTTGTCCTATAGGCTCAGAGTACATCCGTCCACACCTGTACCAAGTTTGGTTAGCATCGGACGATCTTTGTGAAATAGGCCCCACCCACAGAAATTTGGAGGTCGATTATATCGCAACGGTGCGGAATTTCAAAAAAACGCAAAATAAGTTTTGTGCGGGACAGTCCACACACGCTGTTTGATGTGGTTTGGTGAAGATCGGGCAAAATTTGAAGGAGAAATAGCGAAAAAACACTTTTCGACAAAAATCAAAATGGCGGAAAATCTAGTTAGACGGAAATGGGCGGGGCCTATATCAGCAGATGCGGAATGGCCCAAGGAATCCAGGGAAAAAATAATTTTGAATGTAGCCCTTACGGTTCAAAAGTTATGGACTAAAACGTAAGGATGGCTTTTATAGCGCCACCATCTGGTCAAATAGTGGAATTTCCCCGCACAGAGTAAAAGGTGACTCTGTAAACCTACCTACAAAGTTTGGTAATGGCAGGTGATACGGTGTCTGAGCTAGAGCTAATTTAATGCCAACGATTTCGAAACCCCATTCAAGTGAATGGGGAAAAAAATCGTACGTTAACGCCAATATCGCGAAAACCGGCGAACGAAACCCTTAGCAATCCAAATGCACACGATTCCTCAATGAGCCGCACGTTTTGATGTCTCCCATGTCTGTGTAGTGTGAAAACTGTAGGAGAAATGGCGAAGCAAACTTTTGGATAGAAGAAAATATAGAGATAGTAAATAAATACTAGAACGGGCTAAATTTGCTGAAGCAAATTTGATTGTGCTTGCTCCCCCGTGACGCTCCGCCCCCTTTGCACCACCCCTGCCTTAGACCCCGGCCTCCCATCCAGTATCAATACAGCCCCAATCGGCAATGTGTAGCTAGGACGTGTTTAGGCCGTTGCAAGGGTGTATTAACTGGATGCTATGGTGTTTTCGGCTCATCGGTATAGGGCATTCGTAGATCGTTGCTAGGGTGTACTAAGTAGTTGTGGGCGGGAAATGGGCGGGCCTTTGTGAGTACAAGCGGGAGGAGCCAAGGAAACCAGGGCAGAAAGAATTTTGATCGTAGAAGCTATGGTTCCAAACTTACAAACCAAAACGTAAAGAGGGCAGCTATAGCGCCACCGTGAGGTCAATTGGTATAATTTTTTAGGCCAGATTAGAAGAGTACTCTATGAACCTATGTACCCAATTTGGGAACAGTCGCTCTTACAGTTTGTGAGATACAGCTACTGAATGCTGCTATAGCGCCCCCTATAGGCGAAATGACACCATTTTATTTTTATCAGCTCAGAGTACATATGTGCATACCTGGACCAAGTTTGGTTCGGATCGGACAATGTGGTCCAGAGTTATGGCGGTTTTTGTGAAGTAGGCCCCACCCACCCCCGCCCCCTACAGGCCAAATGACACTTTCTTTTGTGAAATCAGCTCAGAAGTGTCAAGTGTCATACAAGAAGGAAGGCTGGCCATAATTCCAATGAATCAGCACTTCCTGCCGGCCTTCAAAATAAAACAATTTAGAAGGGACAGGTTCTGAATGCTGCTATAGCGCCCCCTAGAGGCGAAATGACAAAATATTTCTCCTATAGGCTCAGAGTACATCCGTCCACACCTGTACCAAGTTTGGTTAGCATCGGACGATCTTTGTGAAATAGGCCCCACCCACAGAACTTTGGAGGTCGATTATATCGCAACGGTACGGAATTTCAAAAAAACGCAAAATAAGTTTTGTGCGGGACAGTCCACACACGCTCTGTGATGTGGTTTGGTGAAGATCGGGCGAAATTTGAAGGAGAAATAGCGAAAAAACGCTTTTCGACAAAATTCAAAATGGCGGAAAATCTAGTTAGACGGAAATGGGCGGGGCCTATATCAGCAGATGCGGAATGACCCAAGGAATCCAGGGAAAAAAGAATTTTGAATGTAGCCCTTACGGTTCAAAAGTTATGGACCAAAACGTAAGGACGGCTGTTATAGCGCCACCATCTGGTCAAATACTAAAATTTTCCCGCACAGAGTAAAAGGTGACTCTGTAAACCTACCTACAAAGTTTGGTAATAGCAGATCATACGGTGTCTGAGCTAGAGCTAATTTAATGCCAAAGATTTCGAAACCCCATTCAAGTGAATGGGAAAAAAAATCGTACGTTAACGCGAATATCGCGAAAACCGGCGAACGAAACCCTTAGCAATCCAAATGCACACGATTCCTCAATGAGCCGCACGTTTTGATGTCTCTCATGTCTGTGTAGTGTGAAAACTGTAGGAGAAATGGCGCAGCAAACTTTTGACCAGAAGAAAACAGAATAAAATTAAGTATGAGAGATTCTAAGATTGTGCTTGCCTATCTGCAAGCACAATAACTAGAACGGGCTAAATTTGCTGAAGCAAATTTGATTGTGCTTGCTCCCCCGTGACGCTCCGCCCCCCTTGCACCGCCCCTGCCTTAGACCCCGCCCTCCCATCCAGTATCAATACAGCCCCAATCGGCAATGTGTAGCTAGGACGTGTTTAGGCCGTTGCAAGGGTGTATTAACTGAATGCTATGGTGTTTTCGGCTCATCGGTATAGGGCATTCGTAGATCGTTGCTAGGGTGTACTAAGTAGTTGTGGGCGGGAAATGTGCGGGCCTTTGTAAGTACAAGCGGGAGGAGCCAAGGAAACCAGGGCAGAAAGAATTTTGATCGTAGAAGCTATAGTTCCAAACTTACAAACCAAAACGTAAAGAGGGCAGCTATAGCGCCACCGTGAGGTCAATTGGTATAATTTTTTAGGCCAGATTAGAAGAGTACTCTATGAACCTATGTACCCAATTTGGGAACAGTCGCTCTTACAGTTTGTGAGATACAGTTACTGAATGCTGCTATAGCGCCCCCTATAGGCGAAATGACACAATTTTATTTTGATCAGCTCAGAGTACATATGTGCATACCTGGACCAAGTTTGGTTCGGATCGGACAATGTGGTCCGGAGTTATGGCGGTTTTTGTGAAGTAGGCCCCACCCACCCCCGCCCCCTACAGGCCAAATGACACTTTCTTTTCTGAAATCAGCTTCAATAGAGGAAGGCTGGCCATAATTCCTATTAATCAGCACTTCCTGCCGCCCTTCAAAATAAAACAATTTAGAAGGTACAGGTTCTGAATGCTGCTATAGCGCCCCCTAGAGGCGAAATGACAAAATATTTCTCCTATAGGCTCAGAGTACATCCTTCCACACCTGGACCAAGTTTGGTTCGCATCGGACGATCTTTGTGAAATAGGCCCCACCCACAGAACTTTGGAAGTCGATTATATCGCAACGGTGCGGAATTTCAAAAATACGCAAAATAAGTTTTGTGCGGGACAGTCCACACACGCTCTGTGATGTGGTTTGGTGAAGATCGGGCAAAATTTGAAGGAGAAATAGCGAAAAAACGCTTTTCGACAAAATTCAAAATGGCGGAAAATCTAGTTAGACGGAAATGGGCGGGGCCTATATCAGCAGATGCGGAATGACCCAAGGAATCCAGGGAAAAAATAATTTTGAATGTAGCCCTTACGGTTCAAAAGTTATGGACCAAAACGTAAGGACGGCTGTTATAGCGCCACCATCTGGTCAAATACTAAAATTTTCCCGCACAGAGTAAAAGGTGACTCTGTAAACCTACCTACAAAGTTTGGTAATAGCAGGTCATACGGTGTCTGAGCTAGAGCTAATTTAATGCCAACGATTTCGAAACCCCATTCAAGTGAATGGGGAAAAAAATCGTACGTTAACGCCAATATCGCGAAAACCGGCGAACGAAACCCTTAGCAATCCAAATGCACACGATTCCTCAATGAGCCGCACGTTTTGATGTCTCCCATGTCTGTGTAGTGTGAAAACTGTAGGAGAAATGGCGAAGCAAACTTTTGACCAGAAGAAAACAGAATAATAAAGAAATAAAAATAAGTATGAGAGATTCTAAGATTGTGCTTGCCTATCTGCAAGCACAATAACTAGAACGGGCTAAATTTGCTGAAGCAAATTTGATTGTGCTTGCTCCCGCGTGACGCTCCGCCCCCCTTGCACCGCCCCTGCCTTAGACCCCGCCCTCCCATCCAGTATCAATACAGCCCCAATCGGCAATGTGTAGCTAGGACGTGTTTAGGCCATTGCAAGGGTGTATTAACTGGATGCTATGGTGTTACAGGTACTGAATGCTGCTATAGCGCCCCCTAGAGGCGAAATGACACAATATTTGTCCTATAGGCTCAGAGTACATCCGTCCACACCTGTACCAAGTTTGGTTAGCATCGGACGATCTTTGTGAAATAGGCCCCACCCACAGAACTTTGGAAGTCGATTATATCGCAACGGTGCGGAATTTCAAAAAAACGCAAAATAAGTTTTGTGCGGGACAGTCCACACACGCTCTGTGATGTGGTTTGGTGAAGATCGGGCCAAATTTGAAGGAGAAATAGCGAAAAAACGCTTTTCGACAAAATTCAAAATGGCGGGAAATCTAGTTAGACGGAAATGGGCGGGGCCTATATCAGCAGATGCGGAATGACCCAAGGAATCCAGGGAAAAAAGAATTTTGAATGTAGCCCTTATGGTTCAAAAGTTATGGACCAAAACGTAAGGATGGCTGTTATAGCGCCACCATCTGGTCAAATAGTGTAATTTTCCCGCACAGAGTAAAAGGTGACTCTGTAAACCTACCTACAAAGTTTGGTAATAGCAGGTCATACGGTGTCTGAGCTAGAGCTAATTTAATGCCAACGATTTCGAAACCCCATTCAAGTGAATGGGAAAAAAAATCGTACGTTAACGCCAATATCGCGAAAACCGGCGAACGAAACCCTTAGCAATCCAAATGCACACGATTCCTCAATGAGCCGCACGTTTTGATGTCTCCCATGTCTGTGTAGTGTGAAAACTGTAGGAGAAATGGCGAAGCAAACTTTTGGATAGAAGAAAAATAATAACTAGAACGGGCTAAATTTGCTGAAGCAAATTTGATTGTGCTTGCTCCCCCGTGACGCTCCGCCCCCCTTGCACCGCCCCTGCCTTAGACCCCGGCCTCCCATCCAGTATCAATACAGCCCCAATCGGCAATGTGTAGCTAGGACGTGTTTAGGCCGTTGCAAGGGTGTATTAACTGGATGCTATGGTGTTTTCGGCTCATTATTATGCTGCTATAGCGCCCCTTAGAGGCGAAATGACAAAATATTTGTCCTATAGGCTCAGAGTACATCCGTGCACACCTGTACCAAGTTTGGTTAGCATCGGACGATCTTTGTGAAATAGGCCCCACCCACAGAACTTTGGAGGTCGATTATATCGCAACGGTGCGGAATTTCAAAAAAACGCAAAATAAGTTTTGTGCGGGACAGTCCACACACGCTCTGTGATGTGGTTTGGTGAAGATCGGGCAAAATTTGAAGGAGAAATAGCGAAAAAACGCTTTTCGACAAAATTCAAAATGGCGGAAAATCTAGTTAGACGGAAATGGGCGGGGCCTATATCAGCAGATGCGGAATGACCCAAGGAATCCAGGGAAAAAAGAATTTTGAATGTAGCCCTTACGGTTCAAAAGTTATGGACCAAAACGTAAGGACGGCTGTTATAGCGCCACCATCTGGTCAAATAGTGGAATTTTCCCGCACAGAGTAAAAGGTGACTCTGTAAACCTACCTACAAAGTTTGGTAATAGCAGGTCATACGGTGTCTGAGCTAGAGCTAATTTAATGCCAACGATTTCGAAACCCCATTCAAGTGAATGGGGAAAAAAATCGTACGTTAACGCCAATATCGCGAAAACCGGCAAACGAAACCCTTAGCAATCCAAATGCACACGATTCCTCAATGAGCTGCACGTTTTGATGTCTCCCATGTCTGTGTAGTGTGAAAACTGTAGGAGAAATGGTGAAGCAAACTTTTGGATAGAAGAAAAATAATAAAAAGAATAATAAGTATGAGAGATTCTAAGATTGTGCTTGCCTATCTGCAAGCACAATAATAATAAGTATGAGAGATTCTAAGATTGTGCTTGCCTATCTGCAAGCACAATAACTAGAACGGGCTAAATTTGCTGAAGCAAATTTGATTGTGCTTGCTCCCGCGTGACGCTCCGCCCTTCTTGCACCGCCCCTGCCTTAGACCCCGCCCTCCCATCCAGTATCAATACAGCCCCAATCGGCAATGTGTAGCTAGGACGTGTTTAGGCCGTTGCAAGGGTGTATTAACTGGATGCTATGGTGTTTTCGGCTCATTATTATGCTGCTATAGCGCCCCCTAGAGGCGAAATGACACAATATTTGTCCTATAGGCTCAGAGTACATCCGTCCACACCTGTACCAAGTTTGGTTAGCATCGGACAATCTTTGTGAAATAGGCCCCACCCACAGAAATTTGGAGGTCGATTATATCGCAACGGTGCGGAATTTAAAAAAAAACGCTAAATAAGTTTTGTGCGGGACAGTCCACACACGCTGTGTGATGTGGTTTGGTGAAGATCGGGCAAAATTTGAAGGAGAAATAGCGAAAAAACACTTTTCGACAAAAATCAAAATGGCGGAAAATCTAGTTAGACGGAAATGGGCGGGGCCTATATCAGCAGATGCGGAATGGCCCAAGGAATCCAGGGAAAAAATAATTTTGAATGTAGCCCTTACGGTTCAAAAGTTATGGACCAAAACGTAAGGATGGCTGTTATAGCGCCACCATCTGGTCAAATAGTGTAATTTTTCCGCACAGAGTAAAAGGTGACTCTGTAAACCTACCTACAAAGTTTGGTAATGGCAGGTCATACGGTGTCTGAGCTAGAGCTAATTTAATGCCAACGATTTCGAAACCCCATTCAAGTGAATGGGGAAAAAAATCGTACGTTAACGCCAATATCGCGAAAACCGGCGAACGAAACCCTTAGCAATCCAAATGCACACGATTCCTCAATGAGCCGCACGTTTTGATGTCTCCCATGTCTGTGTAGTGTGAAAACTGTAGGAGAAATGGCGAACCAAACTTTTGACCAGAAGAAAACAGAATAAATAAAAACTAGAACGGGCTAAATTTGCTGAAGCAAATTTGATTGTGCTTGCTCCCGCGTGACGCTCCGCCCCCCTTGCACCGCCCCTGCCTTAGACCCCGCCCTCCCATCTAGTATCAATACAGCCCCAATCGGCAATGTGTAGCTAGGACGTGTTTAGGCCGTTGCAAGGGTGTATTAACTGGATGCTATGGTGTTACAGGTACTGAATGCTGCTATAGCGCCCCCTAGAGGCGAAATGACACAATATTTGTCCTATAGGCTCAGAGTACATCCGTCCACACCTGTACCAAGTTTGGTTAGCATCGGACGATCTTTGTGAAATAGGCCCCACCCACAGAACTTTGGAAGTCGATTATATCGCAACGGTGCGGAATTTCAAAAATACGCAAAATAAGTTTTGTGCGGGACAGTCCACACACGCTCTGTGATGTGGTTTGGTGAAGATCGGGCAAAATTTGAAGGAGAAATAGCGAAAAAACGCTTTTCGACCAAATTCAAAATGGCGGAATATCTAGTTAGACGGAAATGGGCGGGGCCTATATCAGCAGATGCGGAATGACCCAAGGAATCCAGGGAAAAAAGAATTTTGAATGTAGCCCTTACGGTTCAAAAGTTATGGACCAAAACGTAAGGAATGCTGCTATAGCGCCCCCTAGAGGCGAAATGACAAAATATTTGTCCTATAGGCTCAGAGTACATCCTTCCACACCTGGACCAAGTTTGGTTCGCATCGGACGATCTTTGTGAAATAGGCCCCACCCACAGAACTTTGGAAGTCGATTATATCGCAACGGTGCGGAATTTCAAAAAAACGCAAAATAAGTTTTGTGCGGGACAGTCCACACACACTCTGTGATGTGGTTTGGTGAAGATCGGGCTAAATTTGAAGGAGAAATAGCGAAAAAACGCTTTTCGACAAAATTAAAAATGGCGGAAAATCTAGTTAGACGGAAATGGGCGGGGCCTATATCAGCAGATGCGGAATGACCCAAGGAATCCAGGGAAAAAATAATTTTGAATGTAGCCCTTACGGTTCAAAAGTTATGGACCAAAACGTAAGGACGGCTGTTATAGCGCCACCATCTGGTCAAATAGTGGAATTTTCCCGCACAGAGTAAAAGGTGACTCTGTAAACCTACCTACAAAGTTTGGTAATAGCAGGTCATACGGTGTCTGAGCTAGAGCTAATTGAATGCCAACGATTTCGAAACCCCATTCAAGTGAATGGGAAAAAAAATCGTACGTTAACGCCAATATCGCGAAAACCGGCGAACAAAACCCTTAGCAATCCAAATGCACACGATTCCTCAATGAGTCGCACGTTTTGATGTCTCCCATGTCTGTGTAGTGTGAAAACTGTAGGAGAAATGGCGAAGCAAACTTTTGACCAGAAGAAAACAGAATAAAATTAAGTATGAGAGATTCTAAGATTGTGCTTGCCTATCTGCAAGCACAATAATAATAAAATTAAGTATGAGAGATTCTAAGATTGTGCTTGCCTATCTGCAAGCACAATAATAAGTATGAGAGATTCTAAGATTGTGCTTGCCTATCTGCAAGCACAATAATAATATTAAGTATGTGGGATTTCAAGATTGTGCCTTGCTTGTCAGCAAGCACAATAATTATTGCTTTTATCTCGGAAACGGAAGGTGCAATCGTGATTCCGCCCACCACTAGCGTACTTTTTCACCCCGATTCCAACGCCGCCATCCGTGAGTC
This sequence comes from Poromitra crassiceps, assembly GCF_964638095.1. NCBI lineage: Eukaryota > Metazoa > Chordata > Actinopteri > Beryciformes > Melamphaidae > Poromitra > Poromitra crassiceps. Next base: position 20,805,750 of record NC_139645.1, read on the forward strand.
TCTACGAGTTACGGTTGCGGAGATACGTTGCTGTAGCGCCACCCATAGGCAAACAATAGCGCCCCCTACACGCCAAATGACACTTTCTCTTCTGAAATCAACTCAGAAGTGTCAAGTGTCATACAATAAGGAAGGCTGGCCATAATGAGAATGAATCTGCACTTCCTGCCGCCCTTCAAAATAAAACCATTTAGAAGGGACAGGCACTGAATGCTGCTATAGCGCCCCCTAAAGGCTAAATGACAAAATACTTCTCCTATAGGCTCAGAGTACATCCGTCCACACCTGTACCAAGTCTGGTTAGCATCGGACGATCTTTGTGAAATAGGCCCCACCCACAGAAAGTTGGAAGTGGATTATATCGCAACGGTGCGTTTTTTTTTAAAACTTCCAAATCAGTGTTGTGCAGGACACTCCCAACATGATGTGTGCGTTGGTTTGGTGAAGATTGGACAAAGTTTCAAGGAGAAATGGCAAAAAAACGGTTTTGGACAAAATGCAAAATGGCGGAAAATCTAGTCAGACGGAAATGGGCGTGGCCTAGTTGAGTAGATGCGGGAGGACCCAAGGAATCCAGGGAAAAAAGAATTTTGATGATAGACCCTACGGTTCAAAAGTTATCGAGCAAAAGGTAAGGAGGGCTGTTATAGCGCCACCATATGGTCAATTGGTGCAATTTTTTCGGGGATAGTAAAAGACCCCTCAGTGCACCTCCCTACCAAGTTTCGTAGCTCTAGCTCTTATGGTTTCTGAATTACACCTAATTTACTGCAAGATTTTGCAAGATTTTTCCAAACCCCATGCAAGTCAATGGGGGAAAAAATGGCGCTTAATGGCGAATTGCGGCCAAACCGCTTTCACAAACCCTTAACAAAGTCATAGCATACATGTCCTCAATGAGCCGGTCATTTTGAGGTCTGGCATGTCTATGTGGCGCAAAAATTGAGGGAGTTATTAGGCGACAAACTTTTTGGTGGATGGAATAAGAATAACTAGAACGGGCTAAATTTGCTGAAGCAAATTTGATTGTGCTTGCCCCCCCGTGATGCTCCGCCCCCCTTGCACCGCCCCTGCCTTAGACCCCGCCCTCCCATCCAGTATCAATACAGCCCCAATCGGCAATGTGTAGCTAGGACGTGTTTAGGCCGTTGCAAGGCTGTATTAACTGGATGCTATGGTGTTTTCGGCTCATCGGTATAGGGCATTCGTAGATCGTTGCTAGGGTGTACTAAGTAGTTGTGGGTGGGAAATGGGCGGGCCTTTGTGAGTACAAGCGGGAGGAGCCAAGGAAACTAGGGCAGAAAGAATTTTGATCGTAGAAGCTATGGTTCCAAACTTACAAACCAAAACGTAAAGAGGGCAGCTATAGCGCCACCGTGAGGTCAATTGGTATAATTTTTTAGGCCAGATTAGAAGAGTACTCTATGAACCTATGTACCCAATTTGGGAACAGTCGCTCTTACAGTTTGTGAGATACAGCTACTGAATGCTGCTATAGCGCCCCCTATAGGCGAAATGACACAATTTTATGTTTATCAGCTCAGAGTACATATGTGCATTGTGCATACCTGGACCAAGTTTGGTTCGGATCGGACAATGTGGTCCGGAGTTATGGTGGTTTTTGTGAAGTAGGCCCCACCCACCCCCGCCCCCTACAGGCCAAATGACACTTTCTTTTCTGAAATCAGCTCAGAAGTGTCAAGTGTCATACAAGAAAGAAGGCTGGCCATAATTCCAATGAATCAGCACTTCCTGCCGCCCTTCAAAATAAACCAATTTAGAAGGTACAGGTACTGAATGCTGCTATAGCGCCCCCTAGAGGCGAAATGACAAAATATTTGTCCTATAGGCTCAGAGTACATCCGTCCACACCTGTACCAAGTTTGGTTAGCATCGGACGATCTTTGTGAAATAGGCCCCACCCACAGAACTTTGGAGGTCGATTATATCGCAACGGTGCGGAATTTCAAAAAAACGCAAAATAAGTTTTGTGCGGGACAGTCCACACACGCTCTGTGATGTGGTTTGGTGAAGATCGGGCAAAATTTGAAGGAGAAATAGCGAAAAAACGCTTTTCGACAAAATTCAAAATGGCGGAAAATCTAGTTAGACGGAAATGGGCGGGGCCTATATCAGCAGATGCGGAATGGCCCAAGGAATCCAGGGAAAAAAGAATTTTGAATGTAGCCCTTACGGTTCAAAAGTTATGGACCAAAACGTAAGGACGGCTGTTATAGCGCCACCATCTGGTCAAATAGTGGAATTTTCCCGCACAGAGTAAAAGGTGACTCTGTAAACCTACCTACAAAGTTTGGTAATAGCAGGTCATACGGTGTCTGAGCTAGAGCTAATTTAATGCCAACGATTTCGAAACCCCATTCAAGTGAATGGGGAAAAAAATTGTACGTTAACGCCAATATCGCGAAAACCGGCGAACGAAACCCTTAGCAATCCAAATGCACACGATTCCTCAATGAGCCGCACGTTTTGATGTCTCCCATGTCTGTGTAGTGTGAAAACTGTAGGAGAAATGGTGAAGCAAACTTTTGGATAGAAGAAAAATAATAAAAACTAGAACGGGCTAAATTTGCTGAAGCAAATTTGATTGTGCTTGCTCCCGCGTGACGCTCCGCCCCCCTTGCACCGCCCCTGCCTTAGACCCCGCCCTCCCATCTAGTATCAATACAGCCCCAATCGGCAATGTGTAGCTAGGACGTGTTTAGGCCGTTGCAAGGGTGTATTAACTGGATGCTATGGTGTTACAGGTACTGAATGCTGCTATAGCGCCCCCTAGAGGCGAAATGACACAATATTTGTCCTATAGGCTCAGAGTACATCCGTCCACACCTGTACCAAATTTGGTTAGCATCGGACGATCTTTGTGAAATAGGCCCCACCCACAGAACTTTGGAAGTCGATTATATCGCAACGGTGCGGAATTTCAAAAATACGCAAAATAAGTTTTGTGCGGGACAGTCCACACACGCTCTGTGATGTGGTTTGGTGAAGATCGGGCAAAATTTGAAGGAGAAATAGCGAAAAAACGCTTTTCGACCAAATTCAAAATGGCGGAATATCTAGTTAGACGGAAATGGGCGGGGCCTATATCAGCAGATGCGGAATGACCCAAGGAATCCAGGGAAAAAAGAATTTTGAATGTAGCCCTTACGGTTCAAAAGTTATGGACCAAAACGTAAGGAATGCTGCTATAGCGCCCCCTAGAGGCGAAATGACAAAATATTTGTCCTATAGGCTCAGAGTACATCCTTCCACACCTGGACCAAGTTTGGTTCGCATCGGACGATCTTTGTGAAATAGGCCCCACCCACAGAACTTTGGAAGTCGATTATATCGCAACGGTGCGGAATTTCAAAAAAACGCAAAATAAGTTTTGTGCGGGACAGTCCACACACACTCTGTGATGTGGTTTGGTGAAGATCGGGCAAAATTTGAAGGAGAAATAGCGAAAAAAAGCTTTTCGACAAAATTCAAAATGGCGGAAAATCTAGTTAGACGGAAATGGGCGGGGCCTATATCAGCAGATGCGGAATGACCCAAGGAATCCAGGGAAAAAATAATTTTGAATGTAGCCCTTACGGTTCAAAAGTTATGGACCAAAACGTAAGGACGGCTGTTATAGCGCCACCATCTGGTCAAATAGTGGAATTTTCCTGCACAGAGTAAAAGGTGACTCTGTAAACCTACCTACAAAGTTTGGTAATAGCAGGTCATACGGTGTCTGAGCTAGAGCTAATTGAATGCCAACGATTTTGAAACCCCATTCAAGTGAATGGGAAATAAAATCGTACGTTAACGCCAATATCGCGAAAACCGGCGAACAAAACCCTTAGCAATCCAAATGCACACGATTCCTCAATGAGCCGCACGTTTTGATGTCTCCCATGTCTGTGTAGTGTGAAAACTGTAGGAGAAATGGCGAAGCAAACTTTTGACCAGAAGAAAACAGAATAAAATTAAGTATGAGAGATTCTAAGATTGTGCTTGCCTATCTGCAAGCACAATAATAACTAGAACGGGCTAAATTTGCTGAAGCAAATTTGATTGTGCTTGCTCCCCCGTGATGCTCCGCCCCCCTTGCACCGCCCCTGCCTTAGACCCCGCCCTCCCATCCACTATCAATACAGCCCCAATCGGCAATGTGTAGCTAGGACGTGTTTAGGCCGTTGCAAGGGTGTATTAACTGGATGGTATGGTGTGTTCGGCTCATCGGTATAGGGCATTCGTAGATCGGTGCTAGGGTGTACTAAGTAGTTGTGGGCGGGAAATGGGCGGGCCTTTGTGAGTACAAGCGGGAGGAGCCAAGGAAACCAGGGCAGAAAGAATTTTGATCGTAGAAGCTATGGTTCCAAACTTACAAACCAAAACGTAAAGAGGGCAGCTATAGCGCCACCGTGAGGTCAATTGGTATAATTTTTTAGGCCAGATTAGAAGAGTACTCTATGAACCTATGTACCCAATTTGGGAACAGTCGCTCTTACAGTTTGTGAGATACAGCTACTGAATGCTGCTATAGCGCCCCCTATAGGCGAAATGACACAATTTTATTTTTATCAGCTCAGAGTACATATGTGCATACCTGGACCAAGTTTGGTTCGGATCGGACAATGTGGTCCGGAGTTATGGTGGTTTTTGTGAAGTAGGCCCCACCCACCCCCGCCCCCTACAGGCCAAATGACACTTTCTTTTCTGAAATCAGCTCAGAAGTGTCAAGTGTCAATTCAAGAAGGAAGGCTGGCCATAATTCCAATGAATCAGCACTTCCTGCCGCCCTTCAAAATAAAACAATTTAGAAGGGACAGGTTCTGAATGCTGCTATAGCGCCCCCTAGAGGCGAAATGACAAAATATTTCTCCTATAGGCTCAGAGTACATCCTTCCACACCTGGACCAAGTTTGGTTCGCATCGGACGATCTTTGTGAAATAGGCCCCACCCACAGAACTTTGGAAGTCGATTATATCGCAACGGTGCGGAGTTTCAAAAATACGCAAAATAAGTTTTGTGCGGGACAGTCCACACACGCTCTGTGATGTGGTTTGGTGAAGATCGGGCAAAATTTGAAGGAGAAATAGCGAAAAAACGCTTTTCGACAAAATTCAAAATGGCGGAAAATCTAGTTAGACGGAAATGGGCGGGGCCTATATCAGCAGATGCGGAATGACCCAAGGAATCCAGGGAAAAAAGAATTTTGAATGTAGCCCTTACGGTTCAAAAGTTATGGACCAAAACGTAAGGACGGCTGTTATAGCGCCACCTTCTGGTCAAATAGTGGAATTTTCCCGCACAGAGTAAAAGGTGACTCTGTAAACCTACCTACAAAGTTTGGTAATAGCAGGTCATACGGTGTCTGAGCTAGAGCTAATTTAATGCCAACGATTTCGAAACCCCATTCAAGTGAATGGGAAAAAAAATCGTACGTTAACGCCAATATCGCGAAAACCGGCGAACGAAACCCTTAGCAATCCAAATGCACACGATTCCTCAATGAGCCGCACGTTTTGATGTCTCCCATGTCTGTGTAGTGTGAAAACTGTAGGAGAAATGGCGAACCAAACTTTTGGATATTAAGTATGAGAGATTCTAAGATTGTGCTTGCCTATCTGCAAGCACAATAATAATTGCTTTTATCTCGGAAACGGAAGGTGCGATCCTGATTCCGGGCCTCGTTCAGCTAATTTTCCACCCCGAGTCCAACGCCGCCATCCGTGAGTCTCTACGAGTTACGGTTGCGGAGATACGTTGCTGTAGCGCCCCCCATAGGCAAACAATAGCGCCCCCTACACGCCAAATTACACTTTCTTTTCTGAAATCAGCTCAGAAGTGTCAAGTGTCAATTCAAGAAGGAAGGCTGGCCATAATTCCAATGAATCAGCACTTCCTGCCGCCCTTCAAAATAAAACAATTTAGAAGGGACAGGTTCTGAATGCTGCTATAGCGCCCCCTAGAGGCGAAATGACAAAATATTTCTCCTATAGGCTCAGAGTACATCCTTCCACACCTGGACCAAGTTTGGTTCGCATCGGACGATCTTTGTGAAATAGGCCCCACCCACAGAACTTTGGAAGTCGATTATATCGCAACGGTGCGGAGTTTCAAAAATACGCAAAATAAGTTTTGTGCGGGACAGTCCACACACGCTCTGTGATGTGGTTTGGTGAAGATCGGGCAAAATTTGAAGGAGAAATAGCGAAAAAACGCTTTTCGACAAAATTCAAAATGGCGGAAAATCTAGTTAGACGGAAATGGGCGGGGCCTATATCAGCAGATGCGGAATGACCCAAGGAATCCAGTGAAAAAAGAATTTTGAATGTAGCCCTTACGGTTCAAAAGTTATGGACCAAAACGTAAGGACGGCTGTTATAGCGCCACCTTCTGGTCAAATAGTGGAATTTTCCCGCACAGAGTAAAAGGTGACTCTGTAAACCTACCTACAAAGTTTGGTAATAGCAGGTCATACGGTGTCTGAGCTAGAGCTAATTTAATGCCAACGATTTCGAAACCCCATTCAAGTGAATGGGAAAAAAAATCGTACGTTAACGCCAATATCGCGAAAACCGGCGAACGAAACCCTTAGCAATCCAAATGCACACGATTCCTCAATGAGCCGCACGTTTTGATGTCTCCCATGTCTGTGTAGTGTGAAAACTGTAGGAGAAATGGCGAACCAAACTTTTGGATATTAAGTATGAGAGATTCTAAGATTGTGCTTGCCTATCTGCAAGCACAATAATAATTGCTTTTATCTCGGAAACGGAAGGTGCGATCCTGATTCCGGGCCTCGTTCAGCTAATTTTCCACCCCGAGTCCAACGCCGCCATCCGTGAGTCTCTACGAGTTACGGTTGCGGAGATACGTTGCTGTAGCGCCCCCCATAGGCAAACAATAGCGCCCCCTACACGCCAAATTACACTTTCTTTTCTGAAATCAGCTCAGAAGTGTCAAGTGTCAATTCAAGAAGGAAGGCTGGCCATAATTCCAATGAATCAGCACTTCCTGCCGCCCTTCAAAATAAAACAATTTAGAAGGGACAGGTTCTGAATGCTGCTATAGCGCCCCCTAGAGGCGAAATGACAAAATATTTCTCCTATAGGCTCAGAGTACATCCTTCCACACCTGGACCAAGTTTGGTTCGCATCGGACGATCTTTGTGAAATAGGCCCCACCCACAGAACTTTGGAAGTCGATTATATCGCAACGGTGCGGAGTTTCAAAAATACGCAAAATAAGTTTTGTGCGGGACAGTCCACACACGCTCTGTGATGTGGTTTGGTGAAGATCGGGCAAAATTTGAAGGAGAAATAGCGAAAAAACGCTTTTCGACAAAATTCGAAATGGCGGAAAATCTAGTTAGACGGAAATGGGCGGGGCCTATATCAGCAGATGCGGAATGACCCAAGGCATCCAGGGAAAAAAGAATTTTGAATGTAGCCCTTACGGTTCAAAAGTTATGGACCAAAACGTAAGGACGGCTGTTATAGCGCCACCTTCTGGTCAAATAGTGGAATTTTCCCGCACAGAGTAAAAGGTGACTCTGTAAACCTACCTACAAAGTTTGGTAATAGCAGGTCATACGGTGTCTGAGCTAGAGCTAATTTAATGACAACGATTTCGAAACCCCATTCAAGTGAATGGGAAAAAAAATCGTACGTTAACGCCAATATCGCGCAAACCGGCGAACGAAACCCTTAGCAATCCAAATGCACACGATTCCTCAATGAGCCGCACGTTTTGATGTCTCCCATGTCTGTGTAGTGTGAAAACTGTAGGAGAAATGGCGAACCAAACTTTTGGATATTAAGTATGAGAGATTCTAAGATTGTGCTTGCCTATCTGCAAGCACAATAATAATTGCTTTTATCTCGGAAACGGAAGGTGCGATCCTGATTCCGGGCCTCGTTCAGCTAATTTTCCACCCCGAGTCCAACGCCGCCATCCGTGAGTCTCTACGAGTTACGGTTGCGGAGATACGTTGCTGTAGCGCCCCCCATAGGCAAACAATAGCGCCCCCTACACGCCAAATTACACTTTCTTTTCTGAAATCAGCTCAGAAGTGTCAAGTGTCAATTCAAGAAGGAAGGCTGGCCATAATTCCAATGAATCAGCACTTCCTGCCGCCCTTCAAAATAAAACAATTTAGAAGGGACAGGTTCTGAATGCTGCTATAGCGCCCCCTAGAGGCGAAATGACAAAATATTTCTCCTATAGGCTCAGAGTACATCCTTCCACACCTGGACCAAGTTTGGTTCGCATCGGACGATCTTTGTGAAATAGGCTTCACCCACAGAACTTTGGAAGTCGATTATATCGCAACGGTGCGGAGTTTCAAAAATACGCAAAATAAGTTTTGTGCGGGACAGTCCACACACGCTCTGTGATGTGGTTTGGTGAAGATCGGGCAAAATTTGAAGGAGAAATAGCGAAAAAACGCTTTTCGACAAAATTCAAAATGGCGGAAAATCTAGTTAGACGGAAATGGGCGGGGCCTATATCAGCAGATGCGGAATGACCCAAGGAATCCAGGGAAAAAAGAATTTTGAATGTAGCCCTTACGGTTCAAAAGTTATGGACCAAAACGTAAGGACGGCTGTTATAGCGCCACCTTCTGGTCAAATAGTGGAATTTTCCCGCACAGAGTAAAAGGTGACTCTGTAAACCTACCTACAAAGTTTGGTAATAGCAGGTCATACGGTGTCTGAGCTAGAGCTAATTTAATGCCAACGATTTCGAAACCCCATTCAAGTGAATGGGAAAAAAAATCGTACGTTAACGCCAATATCGCGAAAACCGGCGAACGAAACCCTTAGCAATCCAAATGCACACGATTCCTCAATGAGCCGCACGTTTTGATGTCTCCCATGTCTGTGTAGTGTGAAAACTGTAGGAGAAATGGCGAACCAAACTTTTGGATATTAAGTATGAGAGATTCTAAGATTGTGCTTGCCTATCTGCAAGCACAATAATAAGTATGAGAGATTCTAAGATTGTGCTTGCCTATCTGCAAGCACAATAATAATATTAAGTATGTGGGATTTCAAGATTGTGCCTTGCTTGTCAGCAAGCACAATAATTATTGCTTTTATCTCGGAAACGGAAGGTGCAATCGTGATTCCGCCCACCACTAGCGTACTTTTTCACCCCGATTCCAACGCCGCCATCCGTGAGTCTCTACGAGTTACGGTTGCGGAGATACGTTGCTGTAGCGCCACCCATAGGCAAACAATAGCGCCCCCTACACGCCAAATGACACTTTCTCTTCTGAAATCAACTCAGAAGTGTCAAGTGTCATACAAGAAGGAAGGCTGGCCATAATGAGAATGAATCTGCACTTCCTGCCGCCCTTCAAAATAAAACCATTTAGAAGGGACAGGCACTGAATGCTGCTATAGCGCCCCCTAAAGGCTAAATGACAAAATACTTCTCCTATAGGCTCAGAGTACATCCGTCCACACCTGTACCAAGTCTGGTTAGCATCGGACGATCTTTGTGAAATAGGCCCCACCCACAGAAAGTTGGAAGTGGATTATATCGCAACGGTGCGTTTTTTTTTTAAACTTCCAAATCAGTGTTGTGCAGGACACTCCCAACATGATGTGTGCGTTGGTTTGGTGAAGATTGGACAAAGTTTCAAGGAGAAATGGCAAAAAAACGGTTTTGGACAAAATGCAAAATGGCGGAAAATCTAGTCAGACGGAAATGGGCGTGGCCTAGTTGAGTAGATGCGGGAGGACCCAAGGAATCCAGGGAAAAAAGAATTTTGATGATAGACCCTACGGTTCAAAAGTTATCGAGCAAAAGGTAAGGAGGGCTGTTATAGCGCCACCATATGGTCAATTGGTGCAATTTTTTCGGGGATAGTAAAAGACCCCTCAGTGCACCTCCCTACCAAGTTTCGTAGCTCTAGCTCTTATGGTTTCTGAATTACACCTAATTTACTGCAAGATTTTGCAAGATTTTTCCAAACCCCATGCAAGTCAATGGGGAAAAAAATGGCGCTTAATGGCGAATTGCGGCCAAACCGCTTTCACAAACCCTTAACAAAGTCATAGCATACATGTCCTCAATGAGCCGGTCATTTTGAGGTCTGGCATGTCTATGTGGCGCAAAAATTGAGGGAGTTATTAGGCGACAAACTTTTTGGTGGATGGAATAAGAATAATAATATTAAGTATGTGGGATTTCAAGATTGTGCCTTGCTTGTCAGCAAGCACAATAATTATTGCTTTTATCTCGGAAATGGAAGGTGCAATCGTGATTCCGCCCACCACTAGCGTACTTTTTCACCCCGATTCCAACGCCGCCATCCGTGAGTCTCTACGAGTTACGGTTGCGGAGATACGTTGCTGTAGCGCCACCCATAGGCAAACAATAGCGCCCCCTACACGCCAAATGACACTTTCTCTTCTGAAATCAACTCAGAAGTGTCAAGTGTCATACAAGAAGGAAGGCTGGCCATAATGAGAATGAATCTGCACTTCCTGCCGCCCTTCAAAATAAAACCATTTAGAAGGGACAGGCACTGAATGCTGCTATAGCGCCCCCTAAAGGCTAAATGACAAAATACTTCTCCTATAGGCTCAGAGTACATCCGTCCACACCTGTACCAAGTCTGGTTAGCATCGGACGATCTTTGTGAAATAGGCCCCACCCACAGAAAGTTGGAAGTGGATTATATCGCAACGGTGCGTTTTTTTTTTAAACTTCCAAATCAGTGTTGTGCAGGACACTCCCAACATGATGTGTGCGTTGGTTTGGTGAAGATTGGACAAAGTTTCAAGGAGAAATGGCAAAAAAACGGTTTTGGACAAAATGCAAAATGGCAGAAAATCTAGTCAGACGGAAATGGGCGTGGCCTAGTTGAGTAGATGCGGGAGGACCCAAGGAATCCAGGGAAAAAAGAATTTTGATGATAGACCCTACGGTTCAAAAGTTATCGAGCAAAAGGTAAGGAGGGCTGTTATAGCGCCACCATATGGTCAATTGGTGCAATTTTTTCGGGGATAGTAAAAGACCCCTCAGTGCACCTCCCTACCAAGTTTCGTAGCTCTAGCTCTTATGGTTTCTGAATTACACCTAATTTACTGCAAGATTTTGCAAGATTTTTCCAAACCCCATGCAAGTCAATGGGGAAAAAAATGGCGCTTAATGGCGAATTGCGGCCAAACCGCTTTCACAAACCCTTAACAAAGTCATAGCATACATGTCCTCAATGAGCCGGTCATTTTGAGGTCTGGCATGTCTATGTGGCGCAAAAATTGAGGGAGTTATTAGGCGACAAACTTTTTGGTGGATGGAATAAGAATAATAATATTAAGTATGTGGGATTTCAAGATTGTGCCTTGCTTGTCAGCAAGCACAATAATTATTGCTTTTATCTCGGAAACGGAAGGTGCAATCGTGATTCCGCCCACCACTAGCGTACTTTTTCACCCCGATTCCAACGCCGCCATCCGTGAGTCTCTACGAGTTACGGTTGCGGAGATACGTTGCTGTAGCGCCACCCATAGGCAAACAATAGCGCCCCCTACACGCCAAATGACACTTTCTCTTCTGAAATCAACTCAGAAGTGTCAAGTGTCATACAAGAAGGAAGGCTGGCCATAATGAGAATGAATCTGCACTTCCTGCCGCCCTTCAAAATAAAACCATTTAGAAGGGACAGGCACTGAATGCTGCTATAGCGCCCCCTAAAGGCTAAATGACAAAATACTTCTCCTATAGGCTCAGAGTACATCCGTCCACACCTGTACCAAGTCTGGTTAGCATCGGACGATCTTTGTGAAATAGGCCCCACCCACAGAAAGTTGGAAGTGGATTATATCGCAACGGTGCGTTTTTTTTTTAAACTTCCAAATCAGTGTTGTGCAGGACACTCCCAACATGATGTGTGCGTTGGTTTGGTGAAGATTGGACAAAGTTTCAAGGAGAAATGGCAAAAAAACGGTTTTGGACAAAATGCAAAATGGCGGAAAATCTAGTCAGACAGAAATCGGCGTGGCCTAGTTGAGTAGATGCGGGAGGACCCAAGGAATCCAGGGAAAAAAGAATTTTGATGATAGACCCTACGGTTCAAAAGTTATCGAGCAAAAGGTAAGGAGGGCTGTTATAGCGCCACCATATGGTCAATTGGTGCAATTTTTTCGGGGATAGTAAAAGACCCCTCAGTGCACCTCCCTACCAAGTTTCGTAGCTCTAGCTCTTATGGTTTCTGAATTACACCTAATTTACTGCAAGATTTTGCAAGATTTTTCCAAACCCCATGCAAGTCAATGGGGAAAAAAATGGCGCTTAATGGCGAATTGCGGC